>NW_020537324.1:1324955-1331391 GCF_003426905.1 Ctenocephalides felis | reverse complement strand
ATATTTGTACATTTGTACATTTGCACTCGTGAGTGCCTGACTTAATTATTTATGTATACGCTTATTTTGTATATGGCATGCATGTTCATTATTTGTATATTTAAGTCCTTAACTAATGTTATTCTTAAACATGAATATTTGTACATTTGCACTCGTGAGTGCCTGACTTAATTATTTATGTATACGCTTATTTTGTATATGGCATGCATGTTCATTATTTGTATATTTAAGTCCTTAACTAGTGTTATTCTTAAAACATGATTATTTGTACATTTGCACTCGTGAGTGCCTGACTTAATTATTTATGTATACGCTTATTTTGTATATGGCATGCATGTTCATTATTTGTATATTTAAGTCCTTAACTAGGTGTTCTTAGAACATGAATATTTGTACATTTGCACTCGTGAGTGCCTGACTTAATTATTTATGTATACGCTTATTTTGTATATGGCATGCATGTTCATGATTTGTATATTTAAGTCCTTAACTAGGTGTTATCATTAAAACATGAATATTTGTACATTTGCACTCGTGAGTGCCTGACTTAATTATTTATGTATACGCTTATTTTGTATATGGCATGCATGTTCATTATTTGTATATTTAAGTCCTTAACTAGGTGTTATTCTTAAAACATGAATATTTGTACATTTGCACTCGTGAGTGCCTGACTTAATTATTTATGTATACGCTTATTTTGTATATGGCATGCATGTTCATTATTTGTATATTTAAGTCCTTAACTAAGTGTTATTCTTAAAACATGATTATTTGTACATTTGCACTCGTGAGTGCCTGACTTAATTATTTATGTATACGCTTATTTTGTATATGGCATGCATGTTCATTATTTGTATATTTAAGTCCTTAACTAGGTGTTATCATTAAAACATGAATATTTGTACATTTGCACTCGTGAGTGCCTGACTTAATTATTTATGTATACGCTTATTTTGTATATGGCATGCATGTTCATTATTTGTATATTTAAGTCCTTAACTAAGTGTTATTCTTAAAACATGAATATTTGTACATTTGCACTCGTGAGTGCCTGACTTAATTATTTATGTATACGCTTATTTTGTATATGGCATGCATGTTCATTATTTGTATATTTAAGTCCTTAACTAAGGGTTATTCTTAAAACATGAATATTTGTACATTTGCACTCGTGAGTGCCTGACTTAATTATTTATGTATACGCTTATTTTGTATATGGCATGCATGTTCATTATTTGTATATTTAAGTCCTTAACTAGTTGTTATTCTTAAAACATGAATATTTGTACATTTGCACTCGTGAGTGCCTGACTTAATTATTTATGTATATGCTTATTTTGTATATGGCATGCATGTTCATTATTTGTATATTTAAGTCCTTAACTAAGTGTTATTCTTAAAACATGATTATCTGTACATTTGCACTCGTGAGTGCCTGACTTAATTATTTATGTATACGCTTATTTTGTATATGGCATACATGTTCATTATTTGTATATTTAAGTCCTTAACTAGGTGTTATCATTAAAACATGAATATTTGTACATTTGCACTCGTGAGTGCCTGACTTAATTATTTATGTATACGCTTATTTTGTATATGGCATGCATGTTCATGATTTGTATATTTAAGTCCTTAACTAGGTGTTATCATTAAAACATGAATATTTGTACATTTGCACTCGTGAGTGCCTGACTTAATTATTTATGTATACGCTTATTTTGTATATGGCATGCATGTTCATTATTTGTATATTTAAGTCCTTAACTAGGTGTTATTCTTAAAACATGAATATTTGTACATTTGCACCCGTGAGTGCCTGACTTAATTATTTATGTATACGCTTATTTTGTATATGGCATGCATGTTCATTATTTGTATATTTAAGTTATTTTGTATATTTCATGGCCATTATTATTATTTTTCAATTCTATACTTATAAACAAAGACCTGAAAATCCCTACAGGTGCACTCAAAAGTGCCATTTGCATATTGCATGTATATGATAAAAAAAAATCTTACCTTTACAGCATCTTCGTTCATGTATCTTTTGTATTATAAGTAGAATTGTTCAACTGCTTGCAGTAATTTATCCGAGCTGGAGCATTCAGGCTTGTAGCATAAGACGTTATCATCACCTGAAATGATATTCAAGGTTAGAGTTGATTGAAAATTTATATATATATATATATATATATATTAACAAAGTCTAATAATCGGCATAACATCAATAAAAAACATGAATTTCTTTCAAAAATTTATTTTAAAATCCATACGTTTCGGCTATAATCTAGCCTTCATTCAGTGGAAAATTAGTTGATCTTAGTGTTAGATTGGAAATTTAATAATCCATGGTATTAGGATATGGTAATGCATTACCATATCCTAATACCATGGATTATTAAATTTTCCAATCTAACACTAAGATCAACTAATTTTTCCACTGAATGAAGGCTAGGATTATAGCCGAAACGTATGGATTTAAAATAAATTTTTGAAAGAAATTCATGTTTTTTATTGATGTTATGCCCGATTATTAGACTTTGTTAATACATATGTCAACATCAAATTCAGAATCATACAAAATATATATATATATATATATATATATTAATATTTATATATATGTGTGCGTGTGCATTTATAAATATATTTTGTATATGGCATGTTCATTAATTGTATATTTAAGTCATTTTGTATATTTCATGGCCATTATTATTATTTTTCAATTCTATACTTATAAACTAAGACCTGAAAATCCCTACAGGGGCACTAAAAAGTGTGCCTGGCGTTTTTTTTTTTGTAAACGCCTATTTTGTATGCATTTTGTATATTTCATGGCCATTATTATTATTTTTCAATTCTATACTTATAAACTAAGACCTGAAAATCCCTACAGGGGCACTAAAAAGTGTGCCTGGCGCTATTTTGTATGCATTTTGTATATTTCATGGCCATTATTATTATTTTTCAATTCTATACTTATAAACTAAGACCTGAAAATCCCTACAGGGGCACTAAAAATTGTGCCTGGCGTTTTTTGTAAACGCCTATTTTGTGTGCATTTTGTATATTTCATGGCCATTATTATTATTTTTCAATTCTATACTTATAAACTAAGACCTGAAAATCCCTACAGGGGCACTAAAAAGTGTGCCTGGCGTTTTTTTTTTGTAAACGCCTATTTTGTATGCATTTTGTATATTTCATGGCCATTATTATTATTTTTCAATTCTATACTTATAAACTAAAACCTGAAAATCCCTACAGGGGCACTAAAACGTGTGCCTGGCGTTTTTTTTTTTGTAAACGCCTATTTTGTATGCATTATGTAAATTTCATGGCCATTATTATTATTTTTCAATTTCTATATTTAAGTCCTTAACTTATATACTAGGTACTTAATTATTTATGTATACGCCTATTTTGTATATGGCATGTTCATTATTTGTATATTTAAGTCCTCAACTTATATACTAGGTACTTAATTATTTATGTATACGCTTATTTTGTATATGGCATGTTCATTATTTGTATATTTAAGTCGTTAACTTATATACTAGGTACTTAATTATTTATGTATACGCATATTTTGTATATGGCATGTTCATTATTTGTATATTTAAGTCCTTAACTTATATACTAGGTACTTAATTATTTATGTATACGCTGATTTTATATATGGCATGTAAATTATTCGTATATTTAAGTCCTTAACTTATATACTGGGGTGTTATCTCTAAGACCTGAATAACCGTACATTTGCACACGTGAGTGCCCGATTTAATTATTTATGTATACGCTTATTTTGTATATGGCATGTTCATTATTCGTATATTTAAGTCCTTAACTTATATACTGGGGTGTTATCTCTAAGACCTGAATAACCGTACATTTGCACACGTGAGTGCCCGATTTAATTATTTATGTATACGCTTATTTTGTATATGGCATGTTCATTATTTGTATATTTAAGTCGTTAACTTATATACTAGGTACTTAATTATTTATGTATACGCATATTTTGTATATGGCATGTTCATTATTTGTATATTTAAGTCCTTAACTTATATACTAGGTACTTAATTATTTATGTATACGCTTATTTTGTATATGGCATGTTCATTATTTGTATATTTAAGTCCTTAACTTATATACTAGGTACCTAATTATTCATGTATTATACGCATATTTTGTATATGGCATGTTCATTATTTGTATATTTAAGTCCTTAACTAGGTGTTATCATTAAAACATGAATATTTGTACATTTGCACTCGTGAGTGCCTGACTTAATTATTTATGTATACGCTTATTTTGTATATGGCATGCATGTTCATTATTTGTATATTTAAGTCCTTAACTAAGTGTTATTCTTAAAACATGAATATTTGTACATTTGCACTCGTGAGTGCCTGACTTAATTATTTATGTATACGCTTATTTTGTATATGGCATGCATGTTCATTATTTGTATATTTAAGTCCTTAACTTATATACTAGGTACTTAATTATTTATGTATACGCTGATTTTATATATGGCATGTAAATTATTCGTATATTTAAGTCCTTAACTTATATACTGGGGTGTTATCTCTAAGACCTGAATAACCGTACATTTGCACACGTGAGTGCCCGACTTAATTATTTATGTATACGCTTATTTTGTATATGGCATGTAAATTATTCGTATATTTAAGTCCTTAACTTATATACTGGGGTGTTATCTCTAAGACCTGAATAACCGTACATTTGCAAACGTGAGTGCCCGACTTAATTATTTATGTATACGCTTATTTTGTATATGGCATGTAAATTATTCGTATATTTAAGTCCTTAACTTATATACTGGGGTGTTATCTCTAAGACCTGAATAACCGTACATTTGCACACGTGAGTGCCCGACTTAATTATTTATGTATACGCTTATTTTGTATATGGCATGTTCATTATTCGTATATTTAAGTCCTTAACCTATATACTGAGGTGTTATCTCTAAGACCTGAATAACCGTACATTTGCACACGTGAGTGCCCGACTTAATTATTTATGTATACGCTTATTTTGTATATGGCATGTTCATTATTCGTATATTTAAGTCCTTAACTTATATACTGGGGTGTTATCTCTAAGACCTGAATAACCGTACATTTGCACACGTGAGTGCCCGACTTAATTATTTATGTATACGCTTATTTTGTATATGGCATGTTCATTATTCGTATATTTAAGTCCTTAACCTATATACTGGGGTGTTATCTCTAAGACCTGAATAACCGTACATTTGCACACGTGAGTGCCCGACTTAATTATTTATGTATACGCTTATTTTGTATATGGCATGTTCATCATTCGTATATTTAAGTCCTTAACTTATATACTGCGGTGTTATCTCTAAGACCTGAATAACCGTACATTTGCACACGTGAGTGCCCGACTTAATTATTTATGTATACGCTTATTTTGTATATGGCATGTTCATTATTCGTATATTTAAGTCCTTAACCTATATGCTGGGGTGTTATCTCTAAGACCTGAATAACCGTACATTTGCACACGGGGATGCCTTACTTAATTATTTGTTTATTTTTCATGCATCTTGTTAATAGCACTTATATAGTCATATACAAATTATTATTGCTGAAAAATATTGAAAAGTGAGGATGTGCTGGGATTGAAAGTTTTATAAAAAAAAAACTTGAAATTGAAAAGTGAGGATGTGTTGGGATTGGAAGTTTTATAAAAAAAAAAACTTGAAATTGAAAAGTGAGGGTATATTGAGATTGGAATAGTCATGTATTCTGATTGCTATTGAAAATAAAAATTAAAAAAAAAAAAAAAAAAAAAAAAAAAAAAAAAAAAATATTGATATTGGAAGTTTTATAAAAAAAAAAACTTGACATGAATAACGGTGAATGGAAAATAAATGAACGTCTTATGACAATGAAAGACTAAAAAATAAAAATTACAATGATTGAAAAAGAATTGCCAGTACTTTTGTCTCGATGTAAAAGCCCTCTTCGCACAAACGTAGGAAGGCGAATTTAGGTCCACTGATGGAACTGTAAACTTAACAATAATGTTTTTAGTCCGCCCCAGGGTACCGATTTAATTACCGGATTGCCATTACTTTTGTCTCGATGTAAGAGCGCCTATTCGCACGAACGTAGGCTGCCGAACTAACGTCCATACTGGCGGAACTAAACTTGTCAAAAGAAACGTTCTAGTTCGCTTCAGGATCCCGATATAATCAAGGACTCGATCATGAAGCGCTAAATTCCCACAGACCTAGGTTGTGGAATTTGTTGGGATTACAAGGAAGAACTAAAGCGCTGACAACCCTGCGTAATTAAATCATGAAATACTATATAAACTCAAGATAAAAACGAGACATCAAGATTACGGAAGCACAACTCCACGCCAGGGTCCGGAT
>NW_020537324.1:1264955-1319955 GCF_003426905.1 Ctenocephalides felis | reverse complement strand
TCCCTTTACTTTCAAATAATGATGTTAAATAATGTTTAGCTTCACTGGTTTTGAACACTTCGGTGGTAGAACTTTTAACCCCGGACCTTCATAAATTACTATCCATTCTTCGATAAATTCTGGGAAATTATAACTGGGAATAAGTTATTCGACAAAATGCCCTTTTGATATATTTCAAATTTAGGTTCTGATTTTAAATCACATAAATAAAAGAAATATATAATCTAGAGAATGTTTTATAAATACCAATGAGTATATAATTATACAAATGAGTTCTTTCAGAGCATCGTGTTTGAGAAAGATATGATTTGTCAATCATACTGAGTTTTATAGTTCACTTTACTGTTATTTACATTTTCATTACAAATTTTGAGGTTATGTTAAGAAACTACATTTCAAAATTATTTTTTTTATTAATTTGTTGATGTTTATACTTATTGCTGATATATAGAATATAAACACCTCAAATACTCTAATTAAATACGTATAAACAAATATTTAAAATACCTAAGTATATGAATGATTACATTCCCATTTTCAAGAAATAAATTTCTCCATCGTTCATGTGTCATCGCTTGCTATTATTAAAAATTAATTTATTTGCCACTTCGTAGTAATTTTCTGTGGTGATTAAAAAATTAATATTATTCACGTAATAATTTTCCAAAAGTGAAATGCATTTAAATATACTTGTATCAAAACAGAAACACCGAATGACAGTTGACAATTGAAAGTAAATGTCATGGATAAAATTATTGGTGGAGTCATAGATTGAATAAACTAAATGGATAGTTTCTAAATAATTAATTTTGAATTAGAATGAAACACGGGAAAAAAAGTATTACATATGTTTCTCCTGGCTCTAAACTACCTCATGTTTTCTATAGAAAGTGTATAAAACTTCCAGTTTGATTGTATTGATAAAATATAGACAAACTAATGGGGTTTATAACATTCAAACAACACATCTTATACACTTAAAGTATTAAATTTTTTGATTCTCTAGAAATTGTTTAGAATATACCTCACTTAGCAAAACAACATTTGCCGGGTCAGCTAGTACAATTATAATTATTTACTAGATTCATAGAAATCAAATAACATTATCCAATTGTTAAACAAGACAAAGCTGAAAAAGTTAATAAATTTAGAGTTTTTATACAAGTAAATTTTTATGCAGAGTTCAGTGGAAATTTGTTTTCAAAAGTGTTCAAATTGTGATTAAATTTCAAATATATATCATTACTATATAAAAAAATACTATTGTTTCAACTAGAAGAAATATCATATAAATAAAATATGATTTTTGTTGAAAAAATATCAAAAATTGATTAACTTTCTCAGATACTGAACTAAGTTAAAACAAATAGTGTTTTTTTTTTTTTTTTTTTATCATTATGCAGATTTTTGAGATTTTTTTTTTCAAATTGTGTTCTGTTCAGAATATTCAAATATTTTAAATATGATAACATAATTTTTAAAAATTTCAAAAAAATATAACAAAAATTGTAAACTTGATTAATTAAAAAGAACAATCTGGGTTATATAATTAGAATAGTAAGTAGTAAGAAAATATAATCGTTTTTAAGGCATTAATAATAAAAATAGAATTAGTGATAATAATTGTACTCATAATACTATTGATTTTAAAATGTTTGGAACATTTCATATCAAACAAATAATTAATTAAATAAATCAAATATTTCTTATAAAATTTGTGTTAAATTACTAAAGCCAAAATATTAGAATAATGTTTTTCACGTTGCCACTTTTTTCATTATTACTAATGTATTAACATTATTTCATTTTTAGAACAAATTAAAATTTGTTAATTAAAATATCCAAAGAAAAAAAATTGCAATTTGGTGCAAGATATAAAAATGTTCAAAGCAAAAAAAATTTAAGAACATATTAAACATCTCTACATCAACGTATAAAAAAATAGTAATAATATTATAATTATAAGAAAATGGTAAATATTTACTTAATATTATTTTATCACGTTTTTAAATAAAATTTCCCTTTTCTAAAAATGTGTAATATAATTACTAACAAATTCAAAACTGAATATGTCGATTTTTGTATAAAATGAAATAGATGATTCCATTCTTCTTATTTACTTTTAATTTAATTTAACACCCTAGAAGTTACAAATGAATGGTTTAAATTTCAAATTTTTGATGGACTTGTATCAAAATTATAATAAAGTTGGAAAAGTGTATATATTTACATTCAAGAGAACAAGATCCAAGAATTAATATTTTAGGTAAAGTCGAGTACTTTAAATAAGAAATTTTAATTAAATTAGCAACTAACGTGTCGATATTTGTATGAAATCATTAATTTTGTATTAATAATTATACACAAAATCCAGAATCCAAAAAAATGTGAAAAACTTGAAACGTAATCAATAAGTCGAGAGACCAAAAAAGACTTGGATTGGATATACCACGTTTTCTATAAAAACTGTATAAAATTTTTTAAATATAGACCAAAGCCAGTTTGATTGTATTAACAATAATATATGGACAAACTAATCGGGTTTATTGTTTTTATAATACCTCATTGTATATAGCATTCAAACAACACTTAATCCTTATACACTAAAAGTATTAACATTTTTGATTCTCTAGAAATTGTTTATTTAGAATATTAGCAATACAACGTTTGCCGGGTCAGCTAGTATATTTATATTTTCCGAGTTTAAATTCCTAAAACACGTTTTCTTTCATAATGACCAACAAAATAATTTTATTCGTTATTCGCAATCGACTTGGTGAAAGGATAAATTTTGCACAAAGCAAATATTAAAACTATTAATACTTTTGCACATTAATTTTTTTGGAAATTAATATTTGCACAGAATTGCATAACAATAATTATTTTGCAATTTGCAAAGCGATTTTAATTGATGTCGTTTTGAAAGATTTCGAATTTGAGAGAGTATAATAAAAAATTAGAACTTTAAAAATTTAACAAATAATTCTTATACGTTACATTTTATAAATAACCTGGTTTAGAGTATCTAAATGAATTCAGTAATAACAATAAACATAGTTACTCTTTGCCTAATAAAACTTTTGTTTCTGTTTTAAATTGTTTGTGTGTTGAAAGTAGAGGGAAAAAGATGTACAACCGGCTATAACCTTGATTCTTATGATTAATCCATAATACTTTTTATTAACTTTACTTCAATTCATCAAATGTTACTTGAAAATTTTTAAAAAGCAGATCAAAGAAGAAATACTTAATTCATTTCCTATCTATCCTCGCAGAAATTTAAAAATTTTGTATAAGCTCAGTAGTATTATTTACAATTATACACAAAATTCAGAAACCAAAAAGAATCTGAAAAACTTGAAACCTAATCAATAAGTCGAAAGACCAAAAAAGACTTGGATTGGATTATACCATTATGTTTTCTGTAGAAAGTGTATAGAACTTTCAGTTTGATTGTATCGACAAAATATAGACAAACCAATGGGGTTTATTGTTTTTATAATACCTCATTGTATATAGCATTCAAACAACACTTAATCCTTATACACTAAAAGTATTAATATTTTTGAATATCTAGAAATTGTTTAGAATTTACCTTACTTAGAAAATTAACATTTGGCTTAGCTAGTAAAGTATAATAATTGTGCAAGAGTATAAAAATAAGAATCGCATACCTTTTACATACAAATTGCACACGATAACACACTTTATAAGTACTTATTCACTATTCACTTTTTTCACTTAACCTCACTTTACTGTTCACTGTTCGAAATCTGACGCACTACTGAGCTCATGACAACTAGTGCCGGCCTTTTATACCTGCGGATTCCGCTGTAAAGATCTCTAGAAGAAAAACGCAATTCCAGCTTGAAATTTCGATTTAAATCAAACTAAATTGGCAAAAAACTATGTTTGTCACGCTAAATATCCTAAAAACAAGTGAAAACGTAATTGGGTAAGCACTATTTGTTCTGTAGTTGAAAATTACATCGACGAGTAATAAAGGATGTAATAGGGGATAAAATAGAAATTTTATGTTAATAAAATATTATTGCATGATTTGGTAGTCATATTTTACTAATAAACTATCAAAAAATAAGCGTTTTTACTTTGTTGTACTCAAAATTTATTTCTAACCTCAAAACGGCACAAACGTCAAAACAACAATCATTATAAACGCAAATTTCTGTACTCACACGTACATAAAGTCTAAAGATAAACAAAATTAATATTTTCACGTGAAAATTAATGTAGAAAATATTAAAACACATCAATTTGTTGCTAAACTTGCACATTGACATTTAGTTGTGAGGTTATCTGGTTGTTTGTTTTTATGTATATATATATACATTTCTATGCAAAATATGAAGTAAATCGTCAGCTTATAGTGTTATGAATATATAATTATTATAAATTATCACCACAAATTTCCCAGTATAATATCAATTTCAGTTCTCGCAGACAGTTGTACTGGCCTATTGGCTCGAAAGCAAGTCTATACAGCAAATGAACTTCTAATTTATAAAACTTTCATCAAGGCTAGCTGGACCTACAGTATCTGAGTTAAAAATAGCAATAATGCAAAGATTCAATTTAATACAAGTGAAAGGGTACATAATTAGCTGCTACACCGATTACAATTAAACGAGAGATCAGTTTATTCTTCATGAGCATGGACATCTATTTGTGAGGTTATGTGCAGTTGTTTTTTATATATAAATACATTCTTATGCAAAATATGAAATGAATCATCAGCTTATCATCAACATATAATTATTATAAATTATCACATGGATGAATATATACACACAAATTTGTCTTCACAGGTATTGAACTTACCATAGACTTCTGGCTCTACGGAGTCAGATATAACAATATCGCACAAGTTAAATTGGGGCTGCCAGTGCCCCCAATTGAATGAGTGGTTATCTGATATTTGTGGGGTTATCTGATTGTTTATATATATATATATATATATATATATATATATGTTTATATATATATATATATATATATATATATATTGTTGTGGTATTCACCCTTTACAATAGTTATAAATAATATTATAAATTCGATGTAACAGTCAATATGAAAGACGCATTACGTTGCTGACTCACAGCTCATAGATTGTATTAGAGATAAGCAACATTGTATGCAGGCCTGTAACGGTTTTCTTCGATGACAAACCACAAAACTACGTCTAAAGTAAACAGGAGTGAGTCATTTTAACGTATTTTTCTGGAAGGATAATTGCGTCACCATCAGAGATTATAAAAGCCTGAAGAGAACAAAGTCAGTGCTTATTTGTTGACTAGAAGCCAAACAGTTCACATCACTCTTATTCAAAATATCAATTGTGTAATAAGTGTAACCAAGTAATGAATTAAATAAAATTTATAAATGTCTTCAGATGTTTAATTAAATATTTCACAGTGGTAAAGTTTATGATAAACAGCAGAAGGACCTAATTTTAATTGTTGACATCGTTCGTGTGAGGCAACATAATTGTTGGCAACGGATCCACAACATAAATTGTTGTTAGCCCAGGGGTGCACAACAATATATATAAACATTAAATATAAAATAAATCGTTAGCTTATTGTGTTGTGAACATATAATTATTATAAATTATCACCACGATGTATATATAAACCCAAATTCTTTTTTATTCTTTCAGTTCTCGCAGACAGATGAACTGACTTTTCGCCTGGACCACAAGTCTCTACAGCTAATGATTTAGCTTTTAAATTATAAGCCTGTAATCTCAATCTACAATAATTATGAGTCAAAAATAGCAATAGTGCAAAAGTTCATTCTAAAACAAGTTAACAATCCGAATTAGCTGTCACATCAAGATCTGCAAAAAACTTCAACTTATTTTGTGTTTCTTGTTTTGCGTAAATTATTATTAATGGCTAGAATATAATGTGTTCATGTGGGTTCTTTGTCAACTTTGTAACAAGGTTAAGTTGTCCTGAGTGAATAGATCTATTCAGGACTTGAGTAATTCTAATATCTTCACAAATTCTCAAGCCGCACCATTATTTTTCCCAAGCTTATTATTTAATATTTAGGTTGCTATGATAAATACCAAAAAAATAATAAATAAAAAATTCTTCCAATTGCAGAAACACCATAAACTCGTGTCGATCTTCTCTGTCAAAAGAGCAAATATATAAATAAATTAATCTCTAATACAAATACTGATTAGTATATTGTTTATAATACTCTTGTCTACAATACAACAACAGGTTTTTCTATAATTAAATTATGATTATTTAGGTGACGATTAAGAATTTGTGGAGATATTCGAATTGATCAAGTCTCGAATAGATCTATTCACTTGGGACAATAGAACCTTGTTACAAAACAAAGAGCACACATTTCAAATATTAAAAATAAATTTGTTCTAACATTTAAAAATAATTTATTCAGTAACCTTGATTAAAAATTAGAATTCAAATTGTTATCCTTTTCAGTATTTAAGATTAAAGTAACCCCGGAGAAAAAGCCTATGATGCAGGACTTTTATCATCATATGAAGAACTTATGCACAGTCTTTCTGATAAACCAGAACTCATACCATTCGAGCCAATAAAAACAGCAGAACAAAAATACCCCAGCACAGAATATCAACCCGTCTACTATGGTGCTGAAAGTTTTGAAGCATCGATAGAACTAATGATGTATGTATGATTAAATATACTCAAAATACATTTCAATAATATGTTATTTTTTGCAGAGAATATGCTGAAACAATACCGAGACCATTCGGAGTGCGCTACAATGCTTACACACAAAGTATCAAAATCTTGGATTCAAAACACCAGATAGAAAATCTGGTCACAAATATAAATTCTGAAATTCAGATATTAGCAAACGCGCTGAAAAAAATGTAAAAGAAAAGACTCTGTGGTTGTACAGATTCTTTTCTATTTCAAAATACGTAATGCCTACATACACAATATATTTATAAGCTCTCCTCTTAGTTATTTGTAATAATCTTATATATAAAATCTTAACATTTATATGGACATAATAAATAAATACATATATCCATAAATTTTGTGACATTTTACAATTGGAATTGTCTGGTCCCTAAATTACACAGCAGAAACTTCGATGATATGGCACAAAATGTCAATACTTAGAGAATAAATCAGATATTTTTGTTACAAATAACTAAATATAAAAACAAGATTTCACTCACTTTATTGGTGTCCTTGCCCACCTGTTAAACTTTCATCAAACAATAATTGAGTAGACATCTGATACGAACACATATCTCCCATTGATGCTTGATCTTGGTAAACAAAATAACCCATTTCACCAATATCACCTGTATATTGTTCATCATAAGGAATGGGTTGATATTGCTCCTGATCCAAAGACAAACCATCTTGAGGAAGAATTTGTTGTAAATATTGGTCAGTGGATGGAAAACAATTCGTGGTACTGCTTACAGTTCCAGCCATCGTGTATGGTATTTGCATACTAGAATTATACTGATGGAGAAAATAAAATTAAATAAGAAATAATTTGATATATACAGATATCAGACAATATTAATATTAAATTAAATCATCTGCCATATTTTAATATTTTTTAAATTAAAATTATTGTGTTCAAACATGATCAAAATTAGGGATTTCAAATTAAAATTTATATGTTTTTTTTTTTTTTGTAGTCAATCATCAGTTTTCTTACCTCAGTTTGAGGCGTTATAAACCCATAATTAACAGCTGCTAATTGTTCTGAAACTCTCCTCAGCTCCTCCTGCTGCTGCTGAATGGTCTGCTGCAATTCTTCTTGCTTTCGTTGAAGCTGAAACTGAGCGTTAATTTGCGTCGACACATCAGTAATCGGCAGTTGCCCTTCCAAAGCCTGGTGAAAAATTAGGATTTATAATAAAAATTTGTTTATAATAAAATAATTTACTAACTTGATTGCTAAAATCATTAGGCGTTGGCGCAGAAGCAATATATTGCGGTTCTACGAAAAGTGATGGGCTTTGATTTACATGATTTAATATTGGATTAAGAGGAGAATTTTCTACAGGCAGCATGGATGGTGCAGGATAACATTTTGCGGTCATGTTTGAAGGCGGTCTCTAGAAAGAAACATAGAAACGTTGGAATCGATTTCAATATACGAATATTTTGTATAAATGATATAATTTTTTACATTGCTATGGTTTGTCCTGATACTTCGTAAAGAACCAGGAGATTCTACAGAAATTGATGCGGCTTCTGATTCAGGACCTCTCTGCAGGGAAGTTGATGGCTGATTGGGTCTACATTGGACTGCGCAAGCAGGTGAACTTTGACTTACAATATCCTGATTTTAAAATAATCGAACTTTTAAATCTCCTTCTAATAAATATGAAAATAATATTTGGACTTACAACAGGAGATTTAACAGGCCATAAACTATTTGAGATAGAGCAATTTGATAATCCGGACTGCGACGCTTCAGTTTGTAACAAATTATTAAGTGGTTTTATTTCTGGTATAATTTTGCGTGTATCTTGTTCCGTTTTCAATTGTTTAATCACTTCAGGATAACTAAAATAATATATAAAGTTGAAAACATGATTTTTATAAAAACTAAATTGTAATTGTAATTACCCAACTACTCTATTCGTGCAAACAACAAATTCAGGTTTGGAATTCCATTGATGGTAAGTAATATAAGATCTTGTTTGCAACCAAATCCATTGTTGCCCTTTTGTTAAAAATCTATATAAGCAAGAAGTGCCTTCACCTTTTTGCATTACTAAAAACAGTAATTATATAGTAATAATAACTCATAAATTTACATTATGGAATCTTACATTTTTCGTGACAAGCTGAAATATTTTCTAAATCATCTATATGATAATATTCGTATCCAGAAGTTCCTAATAATTCGAATGGTAAATAACCGATTATGGGAGGTGCTCTTTGATCTAAATATATGAATTTCCATTCTAAACTATGACGTGATGTAAATTCTGATCCTGCCAAATCAGCAATTGCTAGCTCTCGTAACAATAAAGAGTTTTGAAGAAGTCCTTTGCAGAAGAAAATCCAACTGGAAAAAATAAATTTGAGGTAAAACTTTTGCTACAGTTTCGAAAACTTAAGATTTAGTTACCCTGATTCATCTTGTGAAGTACAAGAATTGAGAGGATCTGTCGATGATGATATGTTTCCATGGCTAACTCGCTTATCTATTCCTATTATATCATGAATTAATATGATAACTATAAAATTGATAAAAAAATTAAATAACAATTACTTACTATAATGTCCATAAAACTGGATTTTCTCATAAGTATTCGTCTTTCTAAAGGCATCTCCACGTTTTATTCGACATTCAAACGAAACTTCATTATCACCAGGCTGAAACTCATTATATTTGACACAAGAATCCATAAAAGGCGTTCTTAACACTTCGAAAACTATTTTATGATCTTCTTCAACAACAAAATCGTATATGGAAGCATTAGCTAGATCAGTCTAGAAAAAATAATTAGATTAAAATCATTGAAAAATGTATATTATTGATGTGTAGTACCTGGAGGTATCCTAGTAGAGAGCAAATACTATAAGATGAATATAAAATATTGCCATTGCTTGAGAAAGTAATTAAAAATCCATCTAAAGCGTCTAATAATATGTGTAAGTATTCATCATTTGTTATAAAATTTGGTTTAAAGTCTCCGGATATTTCATGTGCCTTATTTCGAACCACAGATTCTAAAAAAATAATAAAAGTCAAAATAATAAAACAATCAAAGGATTTACTATGCAAACCGTTGTGACTTCTTAAAAATGCAATTGTTGCTCTAAGAACTGTAGACTTATCCATCTTTCTATTATTTGTTGACACCATGGATCCAAGTTCATTGACTAAGGTACTAAATTGATCTCTACGTCTTTTTTCACTCAAATTTCGCGTTTTTCTGCAATACAAAATATGTTGTTAATAGTTCTCATTTTTGGTAAAATACAAATTCAAATTTCAGTTACCTTTTTGTATCATCTTTATCGTCATCCTCTTCCATGTTGTCTCTACAAGTTCGAATAATTTTTTAAAATGTTGTCTGATATTTAGGAATAATACAACGAAATCAAATAAACAAACATGTCAGCATGAAAATACAAAATCAATATATATATATATATATATATATATATATATATCATTTCATTCCTTTTGTTAGTTATAAATACATTTGACAATGGAAAATTTCTCTGCGTAGTACCTACAAACCTATATAATGTAGGTACTGTGGTTGACAAAACAGTATTTGTAATAACAGAGGTTGTAGAAAATAATATTCACAAATATTTTGAAAAAAAAAATTTAATATGGTAAAAAATAATCTAACTAATGAAGTAGTTTGTCAAACAAGCAGCACTTAGAATAAAAGATGTGTTAAAAATGTATATTGGAAATCCACATTGTCTATTAGATCAACATTGAAAAATACTGATATTTTCTAAGATTTTTTAAATAAATTTTGATGTTTCAACTTTAGGATACTAATTATTAGTTAATATTTTTTATCGACTTTTGATAGCAATTAATCAAAGCAGATCAATGAAACGATTACGATTACAGCAACTACAAAATATTGCATATATCCAAACTAATCCTATTACATATGTGGTCTTCTAGGTAATATTAGGTTCTATTCAAAATTACATAATAATTACGTAACAATCCCACATATCCCATGAGTATATTAATACTTTAAATAAAATCGAAGTTCTCAAATAGTGGCACATAGAGTATATAGTACCAAAAATGATTGTCGGATTGGCTAATAATTTTCGTTGGCTGTATACAAAGAAATTGCTCGTATAATATTTTTTGAAAAATACGAATACGTATGTATGTTATATATTAAAATTGCAATATTATATATATATATATATATATATATATATATATATAAAGTTATATATTGACAATGACGAGTGTATTAATACGTTAATTGAAATCCAATTGGATTTCAATTAACGTATTACATAAGTGATGATAAATATACACCAAAAAAGAATTTTGGATTGCCAATAGATTTTTATATATGTTGTATTTTATACAAAGAATTTACTGGTATAATATCAATGTAGATATGAAATTTATGCAAGTATGTATATGAGTTTAAACCTAATGATATAATAAGGGGTTGAAAATATCGATTATATTTCAACAGGTGCGGCGAGGGTAGGTAACGAAGGGCAACAGGTGAACAGATTCATGCATTGTCAACATTTGAACATAATAATCATTATAATTTCATATGAAAAACAATATTTAAATAAACATTTATCAACATAAAATCTACTGACAATAAGAAAAAGTTTAAGTGCAATATAAATATTATATATTAAAAAAATAAATATATTTTAGCTTTGTTTGTTGAAGATATGAGTATGTAGTTAGGCGTATGAATGTACCATACCAAAAATACTAATTTAAAATCATCATTATCAAACTTTGAAATATTTAAAAGACAAAATAATAACCAGTAAACAGACATTTCTTTATTCAAAAAGTATAACTTTTAATTGAATGTTTACCCATATCAATTCATAATAAGCAATACTTTCTTAAAAAATATCTAACATTTAAATAAATCTTTGAAAAAAAACAATAGTTTTTTCTGAACTAAATAGAATAAAATGAAATTAACGAAATAAATATATATTTAATATTAATTAAAGAAAGTAGATATGATTAACGATTAATAAGAACGATTTCAGTAATTTTTTTGAAAATCATGATTGTACGTTGTAATATTTTAGAAATCAATTAACAAATACAATTAATTAAATTAAAAATATGAAAATAAGATGTTTTTAATATAAACATATTAATTAGTAACTGCTTTCATATTAAAACTAATTAAAATCTCAAAAAATTCTAACTAATCAAATATTTAGAAAAATATCATCTTTACACATGTTGCTAATAATTATTATTTAATTATAATAATTAATAATTCATACAATATATTGTTCGTTTTGATAACTGATAGGATATATGTTTTAATCTGATTGCTTTTTATGAATAAAAAATTGCTAATAAATGAAAAAAAATGCTATTAAAACAAGAATCGAGTGAATCGTAATTTAGTCGTAATAGTTAACTTCATCAAACCACATTAATAATATTATTTGCTAAAATGCTTAATTATTTGCTAAAGAAAAACTGACTTAAGGACATAACGACCAATCATAACTTAAAAAATACAGGACTTCAATATTTTACCAATAATTTACTATAAATGAACTTATTTTAAATATGCATTTAACCAAATAATGACGAATAAATTGTTTAATTTAAACACAGCAAGTTTAAGTAAAAAAAATATTAAAAATTATTCGATAAAATTAAGTCCGGATATAACGATCAATCAAAACTTAGAAAATACCTAAAATTTTTAAATTGTTATAATTTGTATGATTTTTTTTAATTGTGCATCGAATTTCATATGGGTATAATAATTTATATTAAATAAACCTCATATAAGTATTGTTAATGAATAATTTTCTGATTATTCTACTTACTCCATCATCTTACTCGAACAAACACTGGACATATCGCAAACGATTAAAAATATTATTGCATAACAATTGATACAGAAAATCAATAAAACTCGAACACAAAATCACTAAATTATTATAAAGTTTACTTAATTTTAATATGATGTTTAAAATATATAATACACAATTTTTGATTATATGATTGAATCATCTTTATAATATCGGTTCATATCAAGATCTCGACTGATCGAAGGGCCATGCGCAACTGTTTTCGCAAATAATCACCGGCACACATATTGGAAATAAATAAGTACACTCGATGGAATAAATTATGATAGGCGAATAATGATGATTTATATTAAAGAAAGAATAGGAAATAGGTTATACCCATCTTTTTTGTGAAAAGATTTCAAGTTATGTAATTGCTAAGGGGGAAATACGAAGGTAAATTAGGTCCCGTAGGTTTTTTTTCTCATCACAATACCCTACTGGTTTCGTAATGTGCTTAAATAGACTATCGTTTAAAAGCCCACGTATTATTAACAAATATGAAGAAACTGCTTCTCAAAAAAAACTCAAAACGCTATTCCTTATCTACTTTCATCAAATAGCTCTTAAATTAAAAATTTTAACGTGCACAATATTCTGGTGTAAAGCCATTCAGAATGACTTGATAAATCGAGAAAACTTTATCGTTAGAAAAATTTGAATAAATGTGAAAATTATGTGATATTCAATTTGTCACTCTTTGTATGCAAAGTAATTGTTATTTCAATCAATTTCACTACATATTAACAAATATATTCAAATAATTATATTTTTTTTAACCAATTTTAATATTTGAAGTACTAATTTAAATTTAACTTGTTCATAATTGTAATTATCATAATCATAGGAAACAAATAGTAATAAATAAAGTAATAATAATAATAGTACATACCTTTAACAACTTTCCAGTGCATCCTGTACCACTGAAATATTTATTCAAAAGCATCCCATCAATTTAGGCACATTTCCAGCAAGAAAACTCTATTAATACCACCAATTCAAGGAAGAATATTGTCTATCCGTTATTCTCATTTAAAAATTCCATATTCAAACAATATTTTTCATGCACGATTTGCATCGTACCGAATTTATTGTTATAACAGTATTATTTTATAAAAAACGTTCAAATATTATTGCACTAATTTTAACAGCAATTAAAGTGGTTGACACGTGGGAAATATATAAAACTGCTTAAAATCGCCAAAAATTTTACTTTTACTATTATTGATCTGAGGGTTTCGGAGTTTTCTTCGTGACGCAAGTCGTCGATTTTCCTGATCGAATATTAATGGGAGATTTGACGCACAACTCCGAATGTTTTTGTTTAAGAGAATTACCGAAATCGATTAAAGATTCCATTTTCGATTTGCGGGGATATCTTGCCAAAGCTTCGTTGGTTACTTTATGTAAATTTGATTGGTTTATGAATCTTTGCCGGTCCTGCTGGTTGAACAACGTTGGTGAACTTTTGGAAGATTCCAAATTTCTTTTTGTGGCCATTGGACGTACCGTTTCCATGCGTATATTTTGTTTATCCATATAATATTTTTGGCTCGGATTTCTTTTAATTGTTTGACTTTCGTTATCATTAGCAGCAGCCAGAGCATAAACAGCCCCCTTGGCCATTTTAAGTTGTCGTTGAGCATTTTGACCACTGCTGGTTTCCTTAGTCTTCTTGATAACTTCTGATTTTTCGACCTTGGATTTAATCATGTCTTTTACAGGTATTTGCTTCTTCACAATTGATTTTGAAGCTGTTTTTGTTGAATCCGCTTTACGTACTTGAATATCTTTTCTCACAGTTTGATTTGTTTTATCAGGACCTGTTTTCTTGCCTTCATTATTAGGAGATTTTAAAGAAACGCTGGACTTATTCAATCTACTAGGAAATATATTTTTTACATAGTTATCAAAAAACTCATCCATCTCTTTATCTTGTTTCAAAGAATCATCTAATTTCTTTCTTATCGAACCGAAACTGTCAATTGATTTGTCATCTTCTGATGTTTTAGCAGGAAGATTATAATTCATATTTTTATAATTATCTAAACCAATTGGCAAACGGCCTTCAAGTAATAACATCGAATTTGAATCTAAAAAAGATTTATCTCTTTTCAGGGACCATTTGTCGCTTATACCTTGTAAAAGAGATCGTTGAGGCAATGAAGACATATTAGGTGCAAATATGGAATGATTTTCACTGATTTTGATGTTCTTAATTTCATTTTTGGTGTATAGTGTTTCTACATTTAAATCTTCTATTGATTTGATTTCTTTCCGTAGGGATGCCGCAGTCGAAACTGGAATTTCACTTTTCTGAAAAAAATATATGATATATAATTTACATAAAAATTAAGAACTACATCTAACTTATACAAGATCATTCAGTTTAAATTTGATTTTAACTGAATGAACATTCGTAAAGTACCTTTTCCTTTTCCTTCTTCGTATCATCAGCTGTTTTTTTTTCTTTAGATTTCACCACTTCAGGTTCTTTGGGAGGAGGTTGATTGGGTGGATTCTGTTTATATTTTTCTGCAAAATTCTTCTTTATCGGTTTCATCAATGGCATCGGTATCTTGTGTCGTGGCAACATAATCCTTTCAGGGCGTTTAGGTGATTCACGTGGGGAATCATTTACAATATCGGGCAACGGAGTCTCTCTGTATTTTGGATGATGCAAAGCCTTAGGCACTGGAAGCCGATAGTGCATACCAGGTGCTGTTCTATTGTGCGGTGAAAATTTAGATGGGCGCTTAGGTTTTATATATTCTTCTTCTTGACGAATTACTATAGGAGCACTTTTGGTTTCCAGCAAATTTAAATACATAGTCATTACCTTTTTGTCCTTATCTTTTCGCGGCGATTTATCTTTTGGGGAACTTTTACCGCTGCTACTACCTTTTTTTGGAGAATAAAGAGAATTTGATGTCGACATGTACCTTTTGGATATGCGCATTGTACTTCTCGGAGAGTTTGATTTCACGCTTGTTGGGTAGATGGTTCCACTTCTCTTAGATTTTGTTGCAAAAGGATGGTAATTGACATCAACTGGTGTAGGAGAATTTGGCAATAAACTACTTCTGGGTTTTGCAGCATCGCCATGGCAATCTATGAATTTATTTTCAACAATGGGTAGAATGGTAACTGCTTTTGTTGGCTTTTTGGGCAAAGTTATATCTGCGTTTCGTTCTCGAAGGGATAATTTAACTTTTTTACACCAAGCTCTCCAACCTCCGCATTTAGCCAATTTTAATTCCTCCTTGGTCGCAAAATTTCTGAAATACGTGCGGAAAAGTGGCTTCCAAACTTGATCAGATTGAAGCATCTAAAATAGAAAATTATCATTTATAGGTTAAAAAAATATATAAAGGTATACCTTTACCTTGTATAAGTTCTTAGACGTCTGGGACATGCGGCAAACTTCTTTGTATCCTAAAAATTTAGTCAAAAGATGCATAACATTCTCAGGAAGCATATCTAATCGTTTACCGCCAAATTTTGCAAATTCTGATGTTTGCTCAGCAATTTGCGAACCTATAAAAATAATAATTATTATTTAAGTAGAAATAGTTTTGTTACTGTATTTTAATACCAAATACTCTCAATACGTCGTGTTGTGCGGATCTACAAGTCAGGTAATCTTCAAAAGTATATTCTTGATATCCTGGGCACTTTATGGGTCCATGAGAAATGCGCCAATGGTGAATAATAATCTAGAAAAAATAAAACTATATGTTAGGATAGTTATAATTTATTTTGTGACTATATTTAAGATTATATAGTTATATTTACCTTAGTGTATGTAATTTTCAAACCGTAATAATCTCTGCTGGGTGCTGGAGCTGTTTTATATTTTTCTAAATAAATTTGTTCTTTGGAATGTAAAAATTTACGAAAATTTTTCTTTGTTTCAATTTGTTTTTGTACTGTCATTACACTTTACAAACGCCACTGCAATTGTTGTCAATCGCTAGTTTTGCGCCTGCTTTTTTTCGTTTTTTATTTATAAGACATTTTTGAGAATTGCGCTTGATTTAGGCGCAGTTCTTATGGTTTTTACAGTAACAAAAGATTTTTAACGATATGTCATGTACTAATTGAAAAGTTGCTTGCTATATATTTACCGGCTTTTGTTTATGAGCGCAAAATGAAATCAAATGTAAATTCAAAACGTTGTAGTCGAATGTAATAAAGGCAAGCTGTCAAATAAAATTATATAAATCTTATATTTTTTCGTAATAAATACTACATGCTGATAGCAAAACTCATTGAGAAAATGTGATTTGTTTTTTTCCTGAAATAAAAATGAGTTATTTGGATTTTTTGCGAAACCAAACTCCTCTTTCGCAAAGTTAATAATACCAATTATAATATTGCAACGTAAAAATATTGTCCGCTACAATAAAACATAAATTTATACATAGAAAATTAAATTTTATTAAACAATGTACAGTAAAAATATATATAGTATAAATATATTCATTAAATATGTACGCTAACTACAAATATTTAAATATACGTATTATAAAACCTTAGAACTTACAATTAGTACAATCCCTACATATCACAATAGGAGCATAGAATATAGTTAGTGTATAATGAAATTCATAAGAAAGCTACAGTGTTTTTATTAAAAAATGGTCCGCAGTTGCGATGATTATATTTTTTCTATTGCATTGCTCATGCTCTATATTAAACATTATTTTATATTTTTGTATGCCCTGGCCATGCTTATATAATAAGACATTACAAAACGAAGCAATTTTTTTTTCATTTCCTAATACCAAAAATTCATATTGGATGAAGAATTTATTCAACCCTATCTAAAAACCACAGAAGAAAACGTGGTGCTGTCAGTCTTAAAAATATATCATAAAAGATATTTTGGAAATGTATTTAAAAAGAACTACAGAATATGGAAAAGAGTTTAGTGCGATTATTTCTTTCAAGCAGAGTAGTAGATATTTCTAAAAATCTTAGATGTGATAGTAAAAGGCGTCACTATTGTTATTAAGATCTAAAATTCAGTTTACCAATACATATATTTACAAAATATTAATGTACGAAATATTTTTAATACAACAGTAATATTTATTTTGGCAACCTTTGATATTATTGCAGATAAAATCAGATCCACTCAGGGCTTCATATTGTAGCAATAAAAAACAGAAAATTCACGAATACAAAGAATATTTACAAATCTATGAGACAAATTTACGAACGTGTAACTAGAACACTGATTCTTTTCTGATTTAATCCTTAAATTACAATAATATGAGATCCATAACTGTATAATAGTTAATATTATTTCGCATGAAAAACCTACTGAAAAAAATTATGCTTACGCAAGGTTTGGAAAACAGCAAATATATGAATTGCCGCTATAAAAGTTTATTAAAGATCTTTATGTATTATTGATTGCATTGTTTTTAAATAAATGAATTCCACTAACATTATCCTCCTAGATCTTATAACATAATAATATTACTCTTAAAGATCCATAGATGTCAAATCTGTTTCTGTTGCTGTTTGGCAACTAGCAGTTGGACTTGTTTGCCAAATATCACCACCAGCATTTGCCACAACAACGTCTCTTGCATCAGCGCCTGTTTCTCCAACTCTCTTAGTTTCAACAGATCTCCTCGGACTTCTGATGTATTCCAACGTTTTATCTATAGCCCTTAATCGTTTTTCTAAACTAGTAGCAGATAAAACTCCGACTTGCAATTGAGGACCCAAAGGCAAGATAGCTAAAATCCACCAAGCCCATGCTGGACCATCTGATAACGTCATCCAATCTTCTTCTACATCTGGTATCTCACCAAAACTCCTTCGAATTTCGGCTCTTAGGTTTTTAGCCATCTGTCTAAACCATCTCATAGCTTCTTCGCGTACTCTGTCATGTAAATGTCTTAATTCCTTTTTCTTTGTTACTGGTTCGTCTTTAATAAATTCTACTCTTGCTAAATCGTAGCCATCTTTTTCATCTCGTTCTACTATTCGAAATCGTTTTGAACCAACGGCTGTCAATATACTGCTACCATTACTCAACAGTACGTGATCCCTAACTTCAAGTAAGGTACCAAAATCTGCCAATTTAGACCTGGAACCCAATCGCGGGTCATCTAAACAAGAGGCTATGCCAAATCGCCTACTACCAGACTCGATGCATCTCCTTACCATTAGCCTATATCTAGGTTCTGACACAAATAGAGGACAAGGAACTGTAGGATACGCTGTAGTGCAAACAAATACCGGTAACCTAGCTTCGTTCTGTGATTCTTCTTCCATTCTCCTGGCAAAATATTGATGTGGAATTAATTGTCTCATTGCTGCTTCTAGAAACTTAGTAGATGGTCTGTGGCCCAGAGATAAATAATCTGATAAAGGTCGCATGCACAGAGGGCAAGCAGGACTATAATCTAGACATCGTTCGAGACATGTGCGACAGTAGGTATGTCCGCATGGTGTAACTGCTGGATTTAGCAATGTCCTGCAACAGAGGACGCAATCGAAATCTGATTGTTCGATTAATTGTGGATCATTTACTTTTAGAAGAGGTTTAGGAGAAAGTCCTAGAAAAGTAACAAATTTAGCCATACATCATTACATAATATTTATGTAGGAGATGTCAGCAATACTTACGTTTACACTTATCCAGTTCTTGTCTCAGACGAATTATCAACCCCCTCAATGGTCCCAATTGTCCTACATTCCCAATTCCGGAGTAACCTAATTTTTTTCGAAAACTACTTGCAACTGCACTGCGCAGAGAACATCGCCTGTGAGATGCAAGTGACGATCTGTCGTGGTTCTGTGATGCTGATAATGGAACTACAGGCGAAAACAAACGTTGGAGTAACTGAAATTGAAAAAATAGTTAATATAATAATTTATATAATAGATATATGATTGTATACACATATCAATAAATTACCTCAGATGCTTCACTTGTAGATACATATGGATCGGAATCTAAGGAAGCTCCTACACAATGCGCCACTAATGCATCTTCTGCCATACCAAGTCCGGTCAATGCATTTCCACGTCGATAATAACCCTGAGAGAGAAATATTCAGTTAAAAATGAAATAAACTGGAATTTAATTTTTGTTCTAGTTAGATAGAAATATAGCCAAGTAAACTTTATTGCCACATTTTTCTATAAATCATTAATTTATAATTACCACTGGCCATGTAGGTCGCAATCTGA
The DNA here is from genome assembly GCF_003426905.1 of Ctenocephalides felis. Lineage (NCBI taxonomy): Eukaryota > Metazoa > Arthropoda > Insecta > Siphonaptera > Pulicidae > Ctenocephalides > Ctenocephalides felis. The sequence continues at coordinate 1,300,153 of NW_020537324.1, read as the reverse complement.
CGATGTTGTCTGCGTCCTGAAGAGCTCTTCTGAAATCACCCAACCTTGCAAAAACCAATGACCTCTGTGCAAGCAATGGTGAATATTCTGGGGCTGAAAAAAAGAAATTAATTTATAATTACAATTCTCAACTAACTCATTGGTAATAACTAACAAAGAGGTACTAAAATGTCCAGTTTTAATAAGAAAATAACTTGTATTTATTATTATCATGTTTACTCATTATTTTGCATTTAAAGTATCTAGACTAAAGGAAATAAAAATAATAAACATACCTTTGAGTCATTTTGTATAAAGTGTTATTAAAATTGATATCCAGTATCAGAAAAGATATTCAATTCAAGGATATAACATTTTAATAATCCTGTACACTCTGATTTTCTATATAAGTAACATGATATATTTCGTAATGAGCATGTTTCGATATGAAAAACGTAGAATATCGATAATATATGAAATATACGAAGATTTTAAAGATATAGGGAATATGAGCTGCAAAATTTTAGGGAAAATTACAACAAATAATAATGTTACATAATATTTTTTTTATATAAATGAGATATTTCTTACGGCCAAATTCACATAAAAATTCATTATGCAAAATTCTCAGACACTACACTTTTATAATGAAGACAAGTCAATGTCAAATTATTTTTAGCTTATCGAAATGAATGAGATTAATGCATTTCTGAAAAACAGCACTGTATAATAACAGATGTATATAGAATTATCTGAAATATACACAACATATGAATCAGATTTTATTATCAAAAATATTGCAAAAAATTATATTTGAAAAGAAATTTCTGGTTATATAAGACTCGAATGAATTTTTACAAGAGTACCGTTGAAATTGCCACTTCTCTGGATTTTACACGAATAGATCATTGATCTCGATCCTACATTTGTATAAAACAGACAATATGTATATGCCCAGCTGTCTACCTATCTATATAGTGGTAAATATCTCATCTTCAAGTGCAAGGTTTTAGACGTCAAGAGTTCTGTCATTAGCTGATGTCTTACATTCTGATATTTTGACAATCTCAAAACAAAGCAAAACCAAAACAGAAAAGTACGCCAGACGAGGTCGTTCCAAATTAGAAGTTCAATATATAAAACAAACGTCAGTAATTAACGACGTTGTGTCAATAATTGAACAAAATTTAATGGAGTTTATCATCATAACATATGTCTGCAGACGTGGTTTACATAAGAATAAATAATTCTGTATTTAATGAAAATTAACTGAAAATTATATAAAAGAAAAAAAATTATACCAAGAGAAGTATTTTAAACTTCCCGTAGGGTAAGTTATAGTAATCGCAAAAAAATCGAAAATGAAAATTTTTGCATTTCTCGACGTTTAAAAGGTTTCTGAATATTTTGGCATACCTTAGAAAAAATTGATGTATGTGTGTGTGTATGTGTGTGTGCGTGTGTGTGTATGTGTGCGGATACAAATTTTCGTCGACGATTTCGGGAACACCGATCAACCGATTTAAATAATTTAAAAAACATTCGATTCATACTGATAAGGAGACGTGCTGATTAGTTTTTGGTGGAGGCAGGTCTAGCCGTTCCGAAGATACGGGGCAAAAAGTGCCAAAAACGGTAACACGGTTTTTAAGAGAACGGAGCGTCCGATTTTAAAAATTCAAAAACCATTTTACTTGTATTGACAAGATGAAGAATTGATCAAATTTTTATGAAGGCAGGTCTAGCGGTTTCGGAGATCTAATGAAAAAAGTAAAACAAAAAGCCTTTTGGCGGTCAAAAATGATCATTAGAAATATGCACATCAAATTATCAGATATTTTATAGAGATTTTAACAATAGGTATGAATTTTGTTTACATTCCTATGGGTTCCGTACCAATGTTTATCCGTTAGACAGCGACGCGGCGCTTACGCGCTTTACATTTCGTCTCTATGCAGTTAAAACAGTAACGATTGCTTTGAAAAAAAGTTCAGAATTTCCAAACTATGCCAAAATAAAAAAAACTTTTATATCAAACAATTTTTTTTTCAAAAAAAAGTAATTTTTTGTCGAATTTATAGTTTCTCAAAAATCTAATTTTTTCGAGGTAAAATTTTTTCAAAAATGTTAATCGCTTTTAAAAAAATAATAATTTTTGGTACGGGAATTTGCCTTAAGGCACGATGCCATGCGCCCCACTAGTTTACATAAATCTTAACAGATAAACACATGTATTTACACAAATAATACAAGAGGGTAAACACAGTGTAGTTCATTTTATCTACAAGACTAAATATTTTTTTATTTAAAGAAAATTTTAACAAAAATATGTAAAAATCTATGTGAAGACCAAAAGAAACACTGATTTCACATAAATCTTATCAGAAAATTCCATATTTTTCAGCATTTATTAATTATTATAGAAACCTACGTCTGCACACTAAAGTATATTTATTATTTTGAATTTAGTGTAATTTGTTAGCAAAAGTATAAAACAAATTATACTAACAAATATAAAAAATATAAAAAATATAAAAAATATGATGATTATTTTAATAAAAAAAGTGAACCCTTTGAAATTCTTACTTGCCAATTATTATTGACCAATATTTAGTTGACCAATTATTAGCTAGGCCTCAAATAATAAAATTATCCGCTTATGTAATGATTTTTTTAAAATAATGGTCTTAATGAGGTCATAATCCAACACCAATTTACATAATCATATGGATTTGAATTTACTTGAAATAGTAAAAGTATAGCACAAACATACATTTCAAAGCTAACAACTTTGCTTTCAACTTTATTATACTATTTTTTCTCTATTACATATGTTACTGGTAATATTAAAATAATGTGATCTTGAGATTATTACTTGGCAAGTAAAAAATTCACTCGATCTCAAAAAATAAAATAATTCATTTATGTAATGATTTTTTGATAATAGTCTTAATGAGGTCATAATTCAATAAATGCTGAATTACTAAAACCGATGAAAGTAGACCACGAATATATATTTCACAAGTTTTTTTTTCAAGTTCAAAAATATCTTTCGTTATATAAAACAAATGTTATATAAAGGTGAATCAGTACATAAAATGTCTAATTTTGGGTATTATACTTTTACATTAAATATTTTGTAACAGTACTTTTATATGTATCATAGAAAGTTGATTGACAATTTCTTAAAGAAAAATCACATACACAATCATTCATAATAATGTGTTGCAATTTTCGTCATGAGTCTATCAGGATATATTGTTTGGCATCGCGTCCATTTCTCAGTTCAAACACAAAAAGAGTAAGCATTATATGTTTGAAAGTAAACAGAATAACGACTGCAGTATTTTTTCCTAAGTGTTTCCATAAATACACCTTCAGATGACCTCAAAAAAACCATTCTGCAAATTCAATGCACGGTGAAAAACACAAACAAAAATTTCGGTTAACGAGATATGAGCCAGACAAATAGCACACACAAACACATCGTGGAATCAAAATAAACAGTTACACGTATATATACCTAATAAGCTTATATATAATGTTTTCATCTAACTCTTCGCGCAAATTGAACAGTCACGCCGATATGAAATGTTTCGGTGTAAATGTCTAGACTCTAGACATTACCGGCTGAAATAATTTGTCTACGTGACAGAAATTTGGGAAAAAAATATTTTTAGAAAATTATATAATTACGTAAATGATACTAATTAACATGACACACACACAATTAATGTGATGTATTGGAATTTATTCGTAAATTTGATTGTAAATACTAAATATGATTGTTGGAATTGTAAGGGCACCTTTTGGAACTTGGGAGCTAGTAATAATTGACACTGAAATTTAATTACCACTAAAATTTAATTATTTTTTTAATTTTTAGTTATCTTTCTCATTATTGAATATAAGCAATATGTACTTGAATCAACAATATATTTGCCCAGATATATAATTGATTATGCTTATAAAAACTTTATTAATATGACATTTGAAAAATATGATGACAAAAAACTAAATTGATCAGGTGACAAACAACATAAATTGCCATAAAACTTTATCAAAACAACGCCGTTATCTGAACTGGACTTTTCAGGACTGGTTTTCTCAATAATAAATATTAGTAAAAACAATATTTTTTAATTCTTTTTTGTGTAATATGCATGTATAGAAAAAAATTCTATAAAAAACACATGCAATTTGAATTTTAGTTTTTTCAAATGAATTTTTCAAATTAAGACTTTTGAATCCATAAAACAAATAATTTTTTAATACTAATATAAACATATTTCAATTAATAATGGCCATTATATTATTTTCATTTTTCTAAAAAAAAATAAAATTATTTATTTATTTATTAAAGTAAAAATATATGCAAAACTACAAATAATACAATTTTTTCATAAAATTATATAAAAAGCTTCTTAACCAAAATGCCAATGCTGTTATAATGAAAGAAACTTTATTTATTTTTAATTTATTTTAAAGAAGAAAGAATTTTGAGAAAAATGATTTTGAGAACAACAATTTTACTGGGATTTTTGAAAATAGTTTACCATATCAAAATGGTCGGTGACAATATTCACAATAAAATTATGAATAAAGTGATATATAATTCGATATCTGTCTGCAAAGAATTTTGATACAAATAATATATTTCAATTATTAATGGCCTTTATAATATTTTCATTATTTTTTAAATTTTCGTTTATTTATTTAATTAGGCATATCTAAAAAACTACAAATAATACAATTTTTTCCATAAAATTGTATAAAATGCGCTGTACCCAAAAAGCTAATACGGTTGTAATAAAAAAAATAATTAAAAATATTTATTTTTAATTTATATTTTTGAAACTGGGTCACTATATTAAAACTGTCGATGAAAATATTTACAATAAAATTATGAATAAAATGATGTATAATTCGATACGTGTCTGCATAGAATTTTTCTTTTCAATTTACCTTAAATTATATTAGTTTTGTTCGCATTCCGGTTTTAACCTTGTATTAAAAAAACTGCAAATTCCCAGACAAATCTTATAATATATACAAAATATTGTTAGTAATATTAATTTAATATGTACTAATCTTTTATATACATTAATTTTATATGTATATAAAAATTATGAAAATTTTATGAATACATATATATATTAATCAAGAAAAACTGTTTAATATAGATTTCGCTCATTTTTGTAAATAGATAATTGTAAATGTAATTTGTGTAAATAGATAATATTCCACATTTTTGCACACAGGTTTGACTTAAACGAATTTATTTTAAAAATCCACCATCCACCTCCACCATGTAATTACCCTAGAACTCCATCAAATTTAAAACCATATCGTTAATCAGCCGTATAATAGGTTCGTGGAAAGTTAAATCAAGGTTTTTCCATGTAAAGTGCTAAAAAAGGTTTCAAAGCCCGCGTCAGACGATTCAGACCGAGTTTTAGCAAGGTTAAAGGGTCATCGACTCGGCTCCTTTGTCGGCAGCGCAAAGCCAGACGAATAAAAAATCTCACGTCTCTTTAAATGAGGAGAATGATGCTAGAAGCTGTAGCTATAAGGCTATAGCTAAAGAGCTTTCTTCGGAAAACGTACTTGAAAAAGTAAAATAAAATATCCAATACGAATAAAAATCTTCAGATTTGAAAGCAGATCAGGTCAGCAAAGCGACAGCAAATTTTTATTTTCATTGCTTGTACAATCACCACTAATTATAATTATAAAAAATAATAACCTTATCACTTATCTATATTATTTATTATTAATTTTTATTATTGTCTATGTGATTATCTGTCGTTTAGATATATCTTATCCACCAGGGATAAGATAAACGCTTGATAAAAATTTTACTCGCTACTCTATTTAAAATATAATTTATTGTTTATACATTTAGATAATGTTTAAATTATTTTAACACATTTAGATAATTTTAGTTTTTTAGCATTTAGATATTTTTACAAGTAATTGTTACACATTGATTTAAGTAATTGGAATTACTCTAGTCTTACTATTTGTGTTCAAAATGAAAAACTTTTCGAGTAACTTGCTTATGTTAAAATATATTTTTTTAAAGAAATATAAAACCCATTCTATAAATTGTTATGATGTCCTAATTAATCTGTCCGGACATCATCACAATTATTAATTAAAACTATTTACTTATATATGTTTTTTATTAATTTGTTTTTGATTTTGAGATTAATATGGTAAAATCCTCAGGGCAATACATCAAAATAAAAATTGCATAAGTTTATAAAATCTTTATTAAACTCCTAAAGTTTTGATATGCTCTTTTAAACCATCATCAATGAACTATTAATATAAAAGTAAGAGACAGAATAAGAATAACTTGGGAGTAAAATGTTGTTTCAGGCGTTTTTTATCTAATCCACCGACATACATTGCATCGCAATCTTTACAATCAATTTTGTATACTATGTTGGATGTTCTTAAAAATATATTTAAATATATATATATATATATATATATATATATATATATATAAAGATCAAAAATATCGAATAAAAATTTAATAAGATAATGTCAAAGAAAGTAAAGAAGAAATATATGTAAAGTAAAGGAAATATAAATAGTTTAGCACTGAATAGCAGAATGGTTTTAAATATTAAATAAATCTTACATTTCTTTATTTTCAATGTGTTCTGCTGCAAACTGCAGACTTTAAACATAATCAAAATTATACAAAAATAAAATTTGCCAAAATTGATTAGCAATTATAAGTACCCCGGTAGAAATGAATCGTGGCTATAGATGGGGGTGATTCGTGAATTCAAAAAAAAAATAGGAAATTCATCCCTGACTAGCAAAATGGGTTTAAATCTTTAGTACGATAAAGATCTCACGTTTCTATTAGCTATAGCTTCTGCAAACTGTGGACTGTGTTTACAGAAGGAATTCTGTTGGAAACGATAGCAATTCCTTGAAGAATTACAATGACATTATATGCAATTACATGATATCATTCCCTATAAATAAGAGAAAATATTTTTATTTGGATTTCTAAATCATCTCATTCTATTGAAAACAAACTGATGCTTCGGAAGTTTTGAAAGTGCTAAAATAATTGAAGTTAATTAGTTTAATGGTAATAGTAAATATTGAATAATGATTTGTTTACTATTGATATTAAATGAAATTTGGAAAAAATATTCCTCATCATTTAACTACTGAGAATTAATTGGAAACTCTTGGAACTCTAGAATTTAGTACTTTAAAGCTAATAATTCAACTTATGAAGAAAATGTTGACTGGAACTATAGCCTCCTTAAGGAGTACTTTAGCTTTTCAAGATTGCAGTAAAGCCACACCCGGCACAGACATAAATCCTGGGTAAAATCCTTTGGGACTACAGTCCTAGTTTAAACATAAAATGAAAATCTTGAAAGTTAGTCAATTTTTGAAATTTGAGAAATAATATTCTAAAATTTGTAAATAAAATTTTTAAATTGCAAACTGCTATTTCGTACTCAACTTACCAAAACTAATAAATGTGCTAAGATCTTATATGCCATCACTATTTTTCTTGCCAAAAGCACCTTTTAAAATAATGTTACTTAGTTTTGTTATAGTCATATTATTGCTATATAAAAATGACTGGCGGATATAAATCAAGTATCTATTATTACGACCTTTTATTTTATTATTTTTCACCTATAATTTTTATTACATACGCAGAAAAGCATGCATGAATTTGCATATGGAATAATATTAGGTAACTAATGTCTAATGCAGAAAATAAGCAATGAGTTATTTTTTTAATATCAGTATACATACGTTGTAAACAAGATGAAACGTGATGTTCATGTAAATTGTTATATAAACATTGCCACGCTACCTCGGATGATATGACTCAAATTGCAAATAAACAATTCCATTGATTAATAATAATAAGCATTATGAATGATTTGTTTTGCTAATATGAATGTGGTCAAATGAATGAGTTTGAGGATAATAAGTTCAATGTTGACACTGGATTGTATAGGAAAATATTTTTTTACAAATTACCAGCAATCAGAACTTAACTCTATCTCTGTGATAATATAATTATTACAATTTCTTGAATTTTTTATAAAATTAGTGTTTTTTTTAACTAGAACAGATTAAAATAATGTTACTTGGTTTTCGATAGCACAAGTTGAAACAAATCTAACAAAATTAAATAACATTGCATCTTCATATATACTAACAAGGAGAACCTGAGATTTACTCTTTTTGGATTTTGATGAAACTTTGTATGGTAATAAAGTTCAGAGTTAAAACAAACACCTTAAAATATTATAGGCATATTATAAACCTAGTGTTCAGTAAATCAATTACCATGGAAAGTTTCATTAAAATCCCAGAAGAGTAAACCTGAGGTTCCCCCTTGTAAGTATGAAAAGAAAAACAGGTATGTAAATTTAAACTACAATATGAATCAATATACCTAAAACAAATATAAATACTAAATATTGTGAAATTTAATTAAAATATTGATAAATTTAATTAAAAAATGACTATTATATCAATAGCTTATATCATCTGACTTCGATATAGGATACGATAGAGTTCAGTATAAAAAAAATAGGAAAAATATGACAAAGTTCAGATTTTACTTTAAATAGAAACGTATTTCAATTCCAATTCCGAGCTTTATTCGTTACTTAAATCCAATTTATTACTAACGGCACTATTAACAAAAAGTATTATATGAACTTACTCATGATTATAATAAATTATACATGAAGTTCGAACTACAAAACGCCGATTCAACTTACATATTACATAATAACCCAGACGCAACACCATCAATAAATTGTACAATAATAAATAAATTATATCCCATTACACATTCGATTGATTCATAATAGCATGATTAATAAAATTACATTCATTATACCTATTATCTACATGCGTGTGACAACATAATTTTTCATTACATCATCGAATTGAAACTTGTTCGCAGATGAGGTGATTTTCCATCAAATTTTCGGCAGTTGCTAATAATCAGTGGCCGAACTCACGCAATTACATAAATCGTTTTGAGCAATTTAATTGAAAATATAATCATACTCCTAAGAATAACTAGAGTTTAGCGACCTTTACGTAACAGAATGACGACATACTTCTAGAGCGCAGTAGACAATCAGACAAAGTTTGCCAGCTAATAATGCGGTTCTCTATACGTTTCAAAACAGATCTCAAATAAACAATAAACAGAAAAAGAAGGATGAAAAATATGCCAAATGTGTCTTATAAAATATAAACAGGATACTAGGTTATTGGAAGCCAAATACAGATATTAACCCTTTCCACTCGGATGCCGCCGGCAAAATATATATTAATCTCGTATTTCGCGAGTGGAAAGGGTTAATATCCGTTGCTAAAAAATGAATATACTAAAGTGAAAATGGCCTAGCGATTTTCCGTCTTTCAAACTATTATTAACTAATATTATGACTAATTACGTACAGACAGTTTCGCATACAAGTTTTTTTTCTCATATTAAAATTTTTATTTTATATGAATTTTTATTTTTTATTTTTTCTGTTATTATTATGACTGTCATTGCTGTTGTTTATACATGTATATTCATATTTTTTAATATTTTTTCCATTTGTATAGATTTTTAACGTCTACACTTACTTTCAACTTATAAATTATATAGTTATAAGATTGAAAAATTTCATTGTATATATTATTTTTTTATCTTTAATTTTTCCTGTTATTATTATCACAACTTTACTCTATATAATCACAAAATTTAAATTTAATATATCAAAATTGAAAAGGCTTACTACTGGGTAACCTTTTAGATCTAATGTTTAATATTTCATATATCATCAAAATTACTGAATTTCTTTATTTTTGTAAAGACAGATTGTAATTCAATAAAGATAATAAAGAGAATAAAATTATTCTCTGTATTAACAACAATTATTGTTGTTATTTATATATGCATATACATATTTTTTAATATTATTTTCCATTCGTTTTCATTTTTAACGTCTACACTTTCAACTTATAAATTATAGAGTTATAGTTTTATTGTTGAAATTAAAAATAATAAACAAATCCGTTGTTCATACTTTTTTGGAGTGAAAAAATTTTGTAAAAAAAATATGGTCACCTTTGTTTTTTGTTATGAAAATATATTCTTAAACATACTAATAATATATAACAATATGCCTAAAATTTTTTTTAGATATATGGAACGCCAGATTATGGAGAAAAAACTGGGAATTAATAATAATTTTTAGAACTAGACTTTTTTGGTGTTTACAATGCAAAAATATTATCGTTTTTTTATTTCTCTGTAGAATTAAAGGTTAATCTGATAACATCTAGACATTCTTAGATTTAGATAAATTGGTTCACATAACAAATAAGATACATCTATTCATATGTTGTTAAAAATGTGGCGTGATAACTTGCTAATCAATAAATTCATAAAATTATTATATAGCAAATATAATTATGATTGTTATAAATATTGTTTCATAGAAGTAAAAGCATCAAAACAATAATAGCAATTGACATAATAAAAATATTGCAAACCAGAATATTCGTTTCGACAATTATATATTAAATAGAGAAAATAGAGCACTATACTATCTGAACGAATGTAATAAAAACTTGGAGTTCGAGTAAGTAATTTGTTATGAGAATTTCAATTATAATATTTAATGAATTATTATCTACAAAATAAATAATAAGCACTTATATAAATTAAAGCCAGTGTGTCTGATAAACAGAAGCAAAATAACTCTGACGCATGCGAATTTCCACGAAATGAATCATTTTGATAAATTTAATAAGCAAGTATAAAAAAAATTGATACCAATAACTTTAATATCTCTACTCAAATAGTTTGAATTGAAATATTGAAATAAGTATATACTAAATCATTTATGATTTAAATTTGGCTCTCATAAGATTTGAATTATTTTTTATCTAATTTCTCGCAGCAATTCAATTTTCTATTACTATTTCAATATAAATTGAAATAAGCAAAACATTTATGATTTAAATTTGGTTCTCATAAGATTTGTATTATTTAATATCGTATTTCTCGCAGCAATTCAATTTCCTATTACTATTTTCGATCTCTAATTGTAACTGAATTTAGATCATTCGATATCAATCGCAATAGCGTGGTAAACAAATTACATAACTAACTTGGTAATAGGTACACTTTTTGCTTCTTAAATTTAATGTACTTTAATCCTACCAAATAACAAGCAAACTACGTCTCTATCAAATAACAACAATGTTGTTATATCACTTCTACGCATTCAAACCTTGAGATTTAGATCGGAATAAATAAGCATCAATTATTTCGAGAAGAAATTAAATCAATCCAACAATATTCGAAAAATAGAAAAACTTCAAGCAAACAACACTAATATCGGTAATAATAAATTTTTACAAAAATGAAGTTCGCTTGTTTAAATATTAGTATTGAGCGCGAAGCCAGCCATCAACCTCGCATATCTCAAAAACTGTTGCATGCATCAAATCAAAATTTTTGACACAATTTTGGTAAAGTATAATAATAATGTGTGTCAAGTTTCATAAAATTCGGAAATTCCGTTTTTGAGAAGATACGATCTGTTTTAATATTAGTCCTATGGTATAGCGCGCGGAACCAGCCGCCCATTAACCTCGCATATCTCGAAAACTGTTGCATGCACCAACTTAAAATTTTTGTCACAACTTTGGTAAAATATAGTAATAATGTTTGTCAAGTTTCATAAAATTCGCAAAATCCGCTTTTGAGAAAATACCAAATGAAAATACTAAAATGATATTTAAAAATCAATTTATATGAAGCAAATCCATCTCTATAAGTGATATATAGAGTTAAGTGTGTTCGAACAGGAATCATGATTTCAATTAAACCTTTACAAGAAAATACAATTATAATTTACAAATAATACATCGTTATGATTGATTACTAAGTCAACAAATAAATCCGGATCCAAATAAGCTATAATTTAGTTGACTCATTGAAGCGCAAGCAAAATCATCTACGGCGCCAGTCATTACATAAACGATGTCGTCTCTACGACAAATTATTTACATTCAATGACGTTTTATTATTTCAGGCGAATATCAAATGCTATCACGACACGTGTTTGCAGTTTTCCTAAATTTCCCAGAACACAATAACGAGCAGTTGCCAGAAAATAGAGTCCTATAGTGTAATCGATAGAAGGGTCACATCAAAAATATAGAGTACTGTTTTATCAAAATTTGCCGCATAACAGCAAATCAGTTGAACGTAAAAAATTATTTGTTGCTACAATTTCCTTATTATTATGTTTGCCTTCAACCAATACATCTCTACAATGAAAATGCAAATATTGTGCTCTATCTCTGAATATATGTAGAGACTATTCTCGGTAATACGGTTTTCAGAATGCAGCAATCGTGAATGCAAAATTGTGAGCTAAATATAATATGTTTTATATTGTAATAAAATTTAGTATTGCCTTTTAGAAGTAGACTTGAAATCTGTAGCCAAAAATCTAAACATACCACCTTCTTGCTAGAAAAAATAACTGTCCTTACAATTCGATCAAAACGACTCTATCAAATACTTGGGTCTTCAATAAAAAGTTAAATTGGATAATACATATGAAAGAAAAAACAAAGTAACTCCTATCGAAAATAACTTGAGAAAACTATATTGGCTTTGAAGACCAGGTTTCAATTTATGCCTACGCAACTCCCACTTTTGGGGTTGCGTAGGTTTCTCTATAAGGCAAATAGTCCAAAACAAAATTTTGGAATTTTATCAGTCAGAAAAATTAATGCTCGTACATTTGGGCATCAATATACTCACTATAAGAAAAGAAATAATAAGATTTGCTGCCAGAGAAAAATAAAACTGACTCTGCATCCCAATCAATTTGCCTAAAACCTTAAATTTACTAATTAATTAATCCGCCTGTTAATTTTCCACTTAAAACTCGAGAAACATATCTACTAGAACTCTATTAAGAATACAAACTTATTTTTTTTTATTAATTTTCGATTTTTGATAGAGAACCTCGGTTTTACTCCTACAAATCAGCTAAAATCTGTGCGCTATGGTCAAAGCTCGTTGAAATTTGATTAAAATGATGTATTGAATTTTATCAGCTTCGTCAAACATTCAAAATACGATTATACCACTATCATTGTTTAATGAATAGAATTTTATTATCTTAATCTAAATAAACAGGTATTTCATATCGTACAATGTATGTGTTCTTAGAGTTACGTAATAAGAATTACGCATCTCTATGATAGCAATGTATTTAAATTGTTTGTACATTACTAATCTTGTAAATCTCATTGTTATTTAATTGAGTGGCTGAGATAATATTTTGATGTTAATAAAAAGCATATTATGAAATTAAAACAATATTTGGTAAAATGATTTGTGAAAAAGATTTGTCCAATAACTATATTCCAAAAAACAACAATTATTTTGAGTCTGAATGCTCATTACCAAAATTTAGTCTGAATGCTCATTACCATTAATTACTCATTACCACAATGTAATATTGGAAAAATATGAAATATTCGTGACATTACGTAACCAATTGGACCTTTTGGAAGACAATGAGATAGTCTTTTAAATATTACGCAGTATTTATATTTGTTGTATTGCACTGTGTTCCCCACTTTAAAAATCTTCGAACAAGTCATTCTACGAGCAAACAAAACAACAGTCGTGTCAAGAAGAAAAATCAAGGAGATTCGGATGACTCATAGAGATATCACAATTTTTTAAATCTATAGTCCATATTATAATATATTTATATTTTTCTAAGAATAAATGTAAATCAATAACTTTATCAAATATAATTACAGTAAAATCAAGGTTAAGGCAATTTTCCAGGAATCGGACCAATAGCGAGTCTTCAGCAGGGAATGGGATAGGAACAATATATGTTCCAAAGAGCAAATATCGGCTTAATGTGGCGTATTATGCGGGAAAACGTATGAAACACAATTGTCTTAAAGGGGTTCTTCACTGTATTCATATTGGTAACTCTTAAACATTATATACAGAAACTGGCTACAAACGTAATGCAAAAATGTGTATTCCATAGTCAATGGCAATTAGAGAATTTCCTGCTGTTTCTTTCTTTTTTCTCTTGTTTTATTTTTATTCATGTTTAATTTAGCTTTACAACTTATAGAGTCTTTTCAGTTACTCTGAGTTTTTTATATAAACTTGAAAAAAAAACATGAAATTTTGTATCAAACTCTTATCAAGTATAGTTACTTGGTAAGGATGATGTTCTGATTAGAAAGTTTTTAATAAATATTCAAGCAGTTACCTTTTATCAAGTATTTAATTTATTTTGACATCTTAGTAAGTACTCTTGCTAATCAATCTATTTATATAATTTTGAATAAAAAAAATATTTATTATCAAAAAAATTTCAAGTAGTTATCTAGTATTAAACATTTTGTAAGAATGGTGTTTATTATATTAGTAGTTTTTTGTTAAAATTGATCGATTCTCACTTCAGAAATCCATTTGATTTAGCCTGAATCACAAATATTTTCTTCACTATTTTTTTTTAAATTCAAGGAGATGCAAGGTTAATTTTGGTATCCTTATAAATATAACTTTGATCGTGTTTCTCCTGAACTAAATGCTTCCTGAATTCATTATACGAAATTACTAGAATGTCTACGTGATAAGTACCACGAAAACAAGAGACCTACATCAGGTGAATCAATAACATTATAATGGGAATGATCACACAAATTGCTGCACTTCGTGCCGATTATAATTTGTGAGGATTAGTTTGCGCGTCACCAGCTGTTCATTTGCATTTCGAAATGTTGTGCAATAAGGCATTCGCGTGGTAAAAGGAATTAAAAATTTAAATTAATAAAATAATGCATATGTTAAGTAAACAGCTTTGTGTAACCGTGACCAATTGGTTAGAGCTATGGGATTTCAACCAGAGGTTCTAGGTGCGACAGAGCTAGTCTTGGAGAGCTTGATCTCAAACAGTAGGGAGGAAACATCTCTTCGGAGATTGCTACATTATTATCAAAAAATCATTATTACAGAAATTGTAATAATATAACATAGGGATAAAACAACTGTTTTGGTTGCCATCTAGAAAGAGCCATGTTGGTCAAGGAGTCAGCACAATTGGACTCGTTAAGATGTAATTGCTGTTAAAAAATATATATAAAAAATCTTATTGTTAGGAAAATAACGATTATTTTAAATCCTATAAAACTATAGTGTGCCAGTGATGTATATTTGAAAAATCTATATAAAGTAGTTTTATCTTCTTTTTCAATTCCACAAGCAAGATGAATAACCGCAGATAATAAACTTTTTATATAAATGTAATTTAATATCTAAGTTGAATTGATACGTCAATTTACTCATCATCATTCAAAATAACTCATCATGTATTCAAACGAAAATAACTGACTATTCACTTGAAATCCGCGTCGATAATATGAACAGCAGACATGGTGACTAAAAGAAATTTCTTGGAACAAAATATCAACTTCTTGAAAGATTAGTGACATCAGTGTGATCTTAGAGCTTATTAGTAAAAAAAGAAAAATTAGATGATAATTGAGCATTACAGATAAAATGTCTCTATATATTATTGCTTTGATATTTCAAATACCAAACATTTCACACAAAAGATATATTCGGTCCAATTTCAAAAAGTAGGAGTTTTACAAAGTACTTTATTTTATCATTTATACAAATTGTTTCCGAGGTCTGTGTTTAATCTCATTTCGAGCAAAAAGTCTTCTCAACGTCTTTATTTCCCACTTTTGCCTCTTCATCATAATTAAGAGATACATTTTTAATTTAAACAAGCCCAACTGAACCTTAGAAACCTCATTAATAAAAATTATGACTCTACTTTGTAAGTGTCTTCTGGTTGCGAGTGTTGAAAAGATGGGAATTCATATAACTTGTAAAATATCGCAATAATAAATGCCATCAACTCGTTTTGTGAATGCAAATGATATAAAGCAAATATGAGGGCTGTGAAAATTTAATATCAAATCTTGGAAAAAAAATATCAACTATTTTATACCAGAATTGCTGAAGTCGCAACGTCATCCAGAGCGTGTCGAGTTTTATACCTTACATAACAAACATGTTTGGATATAATGATCATATTGACATTTATATTTATTGAGATCAAAAAATTTAAATTTACAGATTTAGCATTTCGTATAACAATAAATTCATGGATTAAATACATCTTCAACTCTATGAAACTTGAATCAATTTACTCTCAGGATATTTTAACCACCTTAAGAAGGCAAAGATTATATAACATGTGGTATAACAATTTTGTTGGTCAATAGCCATTGATCTACTAAATATATTATATTTTATTATGTCAATGTGACAAGTCACGAAAAAAAGTTATTGCATTACTTTCAGAATACTCTTCCCTATATTAAATTAAATATGAGAATTGGCATTCTTCCATATGGCGAAGTTTTTCGCATGAAAATTCAAGATATGTTCTACGTGATCATAGAAAGAATTTGGAAGGAATGTGATATGAAAGTTTTTAATATTTATGAATGAAACAGAAGGACTAGTATAAGATAATCGATGTATGAAGAAGAGAAATTTAAAATTTTCACCAAACTTTGTTAAAATAACTTTTTTTTAATATATTCACCTGTTCTAAAAGGAACGTCAGCCAATTTTTCGTAGTACTTAGAATATCTAGATCGAATGCCAATCCCAAAATTGGCTGGATATTTATTATATCCTGACAACTTATTTATATCATAAACTACTATATACAAACGCATAAAAATTCTTATCAACAAGAATAACAATAGCACATATGGCATACATTTGTTGGAATGTAAAATATTTGTAACTAGGTCGTGCAAACTATTGCATTGCAATTTGTAAATATTTTTACAATTATCTCTATGCATATTACAAAACTGCATACCGATTTTTAATCGCTTGCTTTATAATTGATATGAAATATGAATTTTTGGCGTATGACGTTTTTGAAAAATATAGATAGCAAAAAAATATTTTATCAATCATGTGCATATCAGAATTATTTATATAGCATTTGATGTCATATTCGAACTCGCGAAAAATAATATACGAGCTCTTTATATTTGCAATAATAAATTCAGTCATGCACACATCGAACGATAAATTTGCAATAATATATAAAAAAAATGATGTGGATTTTATTACATTTAGAAAAACTAAATATTTTTTACAAAGCAATGTTTTAAAATAATAAAAGCTTTTGAAAATGTAACTAGGTGTAGGTGGCATTTAGCCTTAAAGCAAGTTGCATAAACTTCCCGATATGTGCGGATAGTCAGCTTAATTAAAAAGAATTGAGATTATCATCTTTTAGAAAGAATCTGTACCAAAAAGTTTTAGTTCTGCAAAATGTGAAAAAAAAGCTCGGCAGATCGTTGAGTAAAACTAAGTAAGAGTTCCTTATCGAGTTTCATCAAATGACTTTCAAATTTTTGAAATTGGGGCAGCGGTTTTTGGGAAAATAAGTCCAACTGCAAAAAAGTCCAATTTTGGCCAATACACACAAATCGTTGCACAATTTAGGGCGGGTCGATTTAAAGATCACTTAGGCACATATGATTTTTGGATTATAGAGATCAAAATAAGATACTTTGCTGAAGAAACCATACCTCTAAAATGAATTCTGATGTCCCGTGCATTGACCCAAAGATTGTGGTCAAGTTTTGAAAAATTCCGTTTTGACTCATTTAGAGTTTCCAATCGCGTCCAAATGTATGACCAACCCCCACTAGCTTTTTAAGGCCAATTCACCCATGCCCATGGTTGGGTGTACCCCTAGGACCTCCCCTGAGAAAGTATCTTAGTTCAATTCCTAGTATCCGAAAATTATATGTGCCTAAACGACTTTTTAAGTCAATACAGCTCTGTTATTGCATATAAATTTTCCAATTTTTATGTCAAACGATTCAGATAGTCTTCAAACGTCTAGAAAACACAAAAATAGCAAATAGAGCAAAAACAAAGATCTTCTTTGGAAATCAGTTCCAATATTATAGAAATAATGATTTTTTTATGGCTTCATAATACATTACTGCGTTCCACATATATTGTCCAATTTTTGTGTCAAATGATTTAGATTGTTTCAACGCTAAGAAAACACAAAACTAGCTAGTAGAAATTTCTGGCAGAAACAAAGTTCTTCTTAGGATACTAGTTTCAGTACTATAGAAATATTGAATTTTTTTAATGGCAGAGAATAGTGACAACTGCGAATAACCGTTGCTATCAAAATTAGAGTAATTTATGTATCACGATCATTCTTAGGTGTTCTATAATAAATCGATCTAACGACTTACCATATTGCGGCACAAAATCACAACTAAGACATACAAATTATATAATAAATAATTTATTATAACCCATATAACGTAACATATAGGTGCACGGTTGCGTTTGTCAGAGAAGGCGACTTATAAAAAGTTATAATTCTTATGCAATAAATCGTGTTACGGCATAACCGTTCCAGAAATGAGTGTCTGTGTGTCTTTTACCTGTGTGGGCAGTCGTTACAGGCGACCGTGAACTTTAATTATAAAAATATTATAATAAGATCTTTGTCGATCTCATAATATACGTATAGATTGCATAACACCAATAAACACGATTTGGGAATCGACATAACGATCGTTGAGTGTTCGAATCGGTGTATTTTAACGCTGAAATTTCAATATTGATGGTAAACAACCAGACCGCTAGAAGGACGTTCTATGATATATGTAAACGGTTATATTTGACAAGCTTGTATACACTATTTTTTGTGTGTGCAAATATTTTGGATAATATGTTGTGTGAAATTCGATACTATCGAAAATAGATGTATGATAAGCTGAGGGCATTTACAAAAAATTTATTATTAAAATCTCAATATAGTAAATTTCATTGTCAAATAGAGCTATTGCAGCCCTTACACTAGAAAGAGTGCACATGAACTGAAAGTAAATTTTGACACTTGTTTATACAATAGAACGACCAAAATAAAGACACAGCTCAAACGCTTAAAAGATTTAAAATGATCCCGATAAAAACTTATATAAAAAATAATATCAAAGTTTTATTTTATTAAAATCTTGCTATGTCAAATAATTACGGATTTCAAAAGACAAAGTAGAAAATCTGTTACAAAGGAGTAAAGAATTTCATGCTTTATCGTGTGATGTTAATCACACTTAATCGTCTAGGATTACAACAAAAGTTATCGTTAAAAAGTCTAAAGATCTTGCATAATTAGTTGAATAACACAATTTAATCTGATCGTGAGATTTCAAAATTGAGACTCGTGTAGTAGTTTAGTCATATTGATGTAATAACGAGTAATTATACATATATAAGAACCATTGATTTTGTAAGAGTTAACCGGTTGAGAATTAGAAGCAACAAAGAGACAGGAATATCGCAAAATTATAGATAATTAGGTAAGGACAAGATTTATAATTGTTTAAGACTTTATGTAAAAAAGTTTATTTCATAAATGGATCTATATTAAGTACAGATGAATTACGAATACGAAACATCGTTTAAAACTTCAAAAACAAAAGCATACATAAAGAATTGGCAACTGAATATTCTTGCAACAGAAATTTAAGAAGAGATATTTGAATATAATTATTTTTATACAGATCATTTTTATATAAAACATATTAGACAGTATCATAAAAGCAATAAAATAAACAAAAGAAAAAAAAATCAAAATTAGTTGTCAACCAACTAAGTTACCAAATAATTTCTTGTCTATTTCTAGTATAGCTAACTGTTGGCTATAGTAGAATTGGACAAGACATTTCGGCGAATTTTTAAAGGCAGAAGGCCAAAGAAAGCTTTTAGGAATTCTATATTTTTAGCAAACTTTTCCAATATAAATAAAACTGATTTAGCATCGATTTGAAAAACCTCTCTCTAAATCACATTAAAATCCTACGAATTCACACCCTACAAGCTGCAGTAATCAAAATATATTCACGATTTCATAGAACGATATTTCAAATCGGCATATAACACCGACCAAATGCCATATAGAAAAGTGCAAATTGCAAAAGTATTGCTAAACTTAATGCATTACATCATATATTGGTACCGACATATATGCAGGTAAATGCAACGATCGCGCATACATAACTTGATATGGCCACCTGGACGGAAACGCCTGGCCAAAATAAAAAAAAACTTTGGACATATACCACCAGCTTAATGCAGTTCCATTAAAATACAACAAATAATTCAATTTATATTTCAATAATGTAGGAGCTTCTAAAAATGCTCAAGTAAATCCATCTTCGGTACTCCCCTACTTGTACATTATCATCTCCAAAGTTTGTAACTTGTTCATGTTTTAAAAAGAAACAATCTTTAATAATTAAATCCCCATCAGACCTAATGAAGCGAGTCTAATATTTCAGTCGAAAAGTTCTCATCCAAACAACTAATTTTGAAAATCTGGGAGAATATTCCCAGTTTCTTTTCCAACTCCTTTTTCGGTATCAGTAGAGAAAGTTTTTGCGCTGTAACCCTAATCAAAAATATTCGCCAATGTGTGTTAACGCACCTAATGAATGATTGTGCAATTTATTAAGTCATAAAAAAATAATCTTCGCCAGCAAGACGGATGAATGATTCAAGTGCAGAACTATTACGGAGACACGTGTCATGAAGCAGCTGCAGAAGTGTTGGTTCTACAACCGCAAAGAAACTGTTCCCATATATTGTTAAAGAAAAAATAGAGATATGTATTTTGTAATGTGAAATTTATGTAATAACAGTTATATAAGGATTAAAATAATTTCGTTATATACTAAAGAAGCAATATTCATGCCATATATAATTTTTGGCTAGGGTTAATAATCGATATAGATCTGAAGCTCGCAGCAAAATTCTAAACTTTGATATTTTTTTAAAATTCAACCATTTACCATAGGCCTATAACAATTTTGTAAGCTATTTCAGACCTCAAAATCTGTCGTTATATAAAGTTTCATAAAAATAGTCATAAAAATTATTTTCAACATTGAATTACAAAGAAACGACCCGGTGAAAACTAACTATCGGGATTTCCTATCAATATCTTTCGAACGGTTTTTGAATTTTTAAAATCGATTAAAAATTGTTACATAAAACATGGACTAAAACTTTTGAACTTTTCTGCTAAAAACAAAACTAGTAAACGCTATCCCTTATCGAAATACATCGAGCAGCTTCCAAATTTTTGAAATCAGTCCAGCCGTTTTTGTGAAAACATCGATGAAAGCTCAAAAATTGGCTCACATACATACACATACACACATATACTTTTCCAATCCAAGTTTTAATAGACTTGCGATTTTCGGTAAAAAGAAGAGTGAATGACACTAATTAGGAGAAAAGTATAATTAAAAGAGATAATCATAGCATTCTAGATCCTCCCCCCATGAAGTAATGCCTATCGACGGTTTTCGTGGAGACAGTAGATTTAGAATTATTGACAAGAAGAAAAGGCAATGGAACTAATTAGGAGGCAAATACAATAAAAAGAGAGAATGATAGCATTCTAGATCCTCCCCCCATGAAGGAAGACTTAAGGGTAGAGATAAACGGAGGTTTAAGCCAGTATTATACCCAGGCCGTATTGAGCACGACATACCCTGACAAAAGACCTCATCTGGGATGTATAAACACATTTCCTTCGCCGTACAAAAAAACATACCATTCCGAATTTGGTCTCATTCGATTCACTTGAAACGTTGAAAACATAAAATTAACAAATCAGATTTTTTCGCAAAAACAAATTTCTCCTACGGAAAGCTATAGTTTTCAAGTAGGCATTCATCCCCATAATGGAAAGAAATCTAAATTATGTTTCTAACAAAAAATTGTTGCTTGCATACATTTCTTCCAAATTTAATAAACGAAATACTTCAGAAGCGGCCATGTTAGTATTTAATTTGGAAAAAAAAAATTAACCCTTTGCATTCGTATACCCGCCGTGATATATAAAAGATGTCCATCCTGAGCAATATTTATGAAAAGTTGATCCAGTTCTTTTCTTTCTTCTGTCAAGTCGATTCTTTCCAATGAAGAGTCGAATTGGGACTCGAAACACATGGAAGTTTGATAAAATTGTATTAAAAATAAATATGAATATAACTTTCTATGGAAGGATACTTGCCTAAAGAGCTTTTGTGCCTTCATCTAATAAAGAAGTTGTAATTTCACGTTGTAAGTATTGTAGTTTGCTTGAATATGGAGCAGTACAAACTTATTAACTTCCCGTAGGGTAAGTTATAGTAATCGCAAAAAAATCGAAAATGAAAATTTTTGCATTTCTCGACGTTTCAAAGGTTTCTGAATATTTTGGCATACCTTAGAAAAAATGGATGTATGTGTGTGTGTGTGTGTGTGTGTGTGTGTGTGTGTGCGTGTGTGTGTATGTATGTGCGGATACAAATTTTCGTCGACGATTTCGGGAACATCGATCAACCGATTTGAATAATTCAAAAAACATTCGATTCGTATTGATAAGGAGACGTGCTGATTAGTTTTTGGCGAAGTCAGGTCTAGCCGTTCCGAAGATACGGGGCAAAAAGTGCCGAAAACGGTAACTCAGTTTTTAAGAGAACGGAGCGTCCGATTTTAATAATTCAAAAAACATTTTACTTGTATTGATAATGTGAAAAACCGATCAAATTTTCATAAAGGCAGGTCTAGCGGTTTCGGAGATCTAATGAAAAAAGTAAAAAAAAATGCCATTTGGCGGTCAAAAATGATCATTAGACATATGCACATCAAATTATCAGATATTTTATAGAGATTTTAACAATAAGTATAATTTTGGTTTACATTCCTATGGGTTCCGTACCAATGTTTACGCGTTAGACGTCGACGCGGGGCTTACGCGGTTTGATATTTCGTCTTTATGCAGTTAAAGCAGTACGATTGCTTGGAAAAAAAGTTTAGATCTTTCAAAATATGTCAAAATAAAGAAAACATTTTTTTCAAATAAAAAAAAAATTTAAAAAAAAAAAATAATAAAAAATTTTTTTTTTCAAAAAAAAGTAATTTTTTGTCTAATTGTTTGTCAAAAATCTTATTTTTTCGAAGTAAATTTTTTTCAAAAATGTTAATCGTTTTTAAAATAATAACTTTTGGTACGGGAAGTTTCAGCAATTTGCCTTAAGGCACGATGCCTTAATTGCCTTAAGACAGAATTCCACTTACAGCTAGTTTAGAAATGAATCTAAATCCAATCTTTTTAGAAAATTCGCGTATTTAAGTATAATACGATCGGTTCGGTTGGGTGTATCGACGGCCTATCAATTCGCTTTATACGTTTGCAGAAATGACCCACTTAACGGTCCCGGGTTTCACTTGTGTAATCCTATTGTGCAAAGCGCGCTTTGCGTTGCGCGAATGTTACAGGCATTATGTAATAGAAAATATGTATATGTGTATATATGGAGATAAATAACAATTATGTACACTGTGAGCTTTGAACTACGACTTAATTAGTTATTAGAAAAAATATGAATGCTCTATATAAAAATTGAATGGGACAAATCCTGTTCAATCTGGCAAAACGACGGAAAAGTTTATATAAATTTATTTTATTTAAATGTAATTTTAATGTATCAAAATTACAATCGATCAACAAAGTTATATTTTCTTAATTGGTAAAATCCTAAAAAAAAAAATCACCTAAAGAGCAAAAGGCTATTACAGTCAAATTTTTTATTTGACTTTCCTTTGATTGCTTTCCTTTGATATTTTAGTATATTAATTGTGTTCTGATATTTTAGAGATATGCTCTACTCTAGCGAAACCCAATTCGGGTCAATCTATCAGATATTAATTTTCATAAACTTTATATTACGTATATGTTATAACTTATTCAAGCTGATTCAAATTATCCATATTCTCTTACAAAAAATCCCATAATTTCGAAAACAAAGCAATTATTTGACTTAACACATCTTAAGTAAATTCCGTGATATATTTATAAAAAAAATCTTACATAACACACCGGTTACCAAACGTACAAAAATTAAGTAACGTGGTGATATTGATCGATGCTGATGGCAAATCGAAATGAATTTTCGGAAGCCTCGATATAGTTTAATATATCGAAATATACAAATCACTCCAGAAATTGTTTATTAAAATAATTATATTTCTATGTAATACGGTTAGATAACTATGAATGAGCGCTTTTGTCAATATGCAAATCAATCTGCCGGTTGGCAGTTATGAAACACCACTTCGTGCTTCAAAGAGACCTTTGCATTTTCATCAGGGAAATTATACGCTGGGAATTATTAAAACTTTTTAAAACAAGGTCTATAATCCGTAATTTATTTTAAATAAGTAGTTGTTAAATAGATTTTGAAACTTTGTAATATAAGCATAGAAATGCATTAAAATATAAAACAACTGAGAATAAAGTTTTATGCTATTGAGGATATTTACAAAGCACGTTTTTAGATGCACGGAATAAATTTGAGTAAAAAAGTGAAAATGCATTACTCAAGTAAATACATTATTTTTGAGTATAAATTTGAAATACAAAAAGGCAGCAAACAATGATCAAAATGAAAGAATTTGATTGGCTACTGCGTAAAAAGTCTAAGCTCTCTCTTGAAAATAAGTTGCTGCTATATAAATCAATCATTAAGCCAATCTGGACCTACGGAATTGAGCTCTGGGGATGTGCTTACAAATCAAATATAGCTATAATGCAGAGAACTCAGTCAAAAATTTTACGTACAATACTTAATTCTCCGTGGTATGTTACAAATGAAACCATTCACAGCGATCTCAACATGAAAACGGTACAA
This sequence comes from Ctenocephalides felis, assembly GCF_003426905.1. Taxonomy (NCBI): domain Eukaryota; kingdom Metazoa; phylum Arthropoda; class Insecta; order Siphonaptera; family Pulicidae; genus Ctenocephalides; species Ctenocephalides felis. Next base: position 1,275,274 of record NW_020537324.1, on the reverse strand, counting down.
TTAACGTTCAAAGAATTTAAGGAAAAATACAAAGATAAACTGGAATCACATTCAAAACGTCAATAGCCTTTACATTTACTCTTAGATTAGCTTCAATATATCATTATCTTTTTAATTGTTAAACTAAGAAGATCTCATTGGAGTTCTTCTTAGACATCGCTCTCAACTATTGTCAATGTAGCTTATAGGAATTCTTACGTATTTATGATTGCTGAATAAAACAGAGTAAAAATAAATAAAAATAAATTGAAATAATTTTATATAAATGATAGAACACCAGGTATGTTTTTAATAACTTTAATTTTATTTAATCTCTATAACGAAGAATATGATGAATATCATGTGTCCAAAATTAGAATGTAGGTCACGACATCGATTAAGTTATAACTTGATCTTAAGTATGCCTTCCAAACATTCAATGACACTTTTATCAACACGGGCAATTGACAAAAATCATATGAAAAAGTAATAAAAACTAAAATAATTAAATTTCAACTCACCATGCTGCAATCCCTCATCGCACAGCCGGAGCGCTCGTTCATTGTTTCCGGCGGCCAGTTGACGTTCTACTTCCGGAACCAGGCTGGCTGCTCTGATTTCTGGACCCCAAAATCGTTCGACCAGACTGCGGACTAGAATGTCCGGTTCGAGGACATTTGTGTCGTCGCCCAGACCGGAACATAAGCTACCACAACGGGGACATTGCTGGTTTTTGAGAGGTAGGGATGATGCTGGAAAAGGATAAAATAAAAGATACAAAAAAAATTAAATATAAAATAATTTTTTGATAATTTGGTCAATGAAAATAATTAGCTGTAGTAGATACTACAAAAATAACATTTATTAATATGTAGCATTATTCCTTATGTTTCCAAAATAAAATGCCTGAAATTATCTTATAATTTTAGCAAGTCATTTGAAAATAAGTAATGAAGACAAAAAATATAAAAAATAAATATTTTAAATAAAACAAGCATTTTATACATAGTTTTCACTTTTATGTATTAACTCGTTAATATTAGTTTTTTTTTGTTCTATTTTTTTGCGAAATAAAAAGATTGAACACTCATTGTGCGATATTTTACTGAAAATTTATGTATGTATAATTTTTTTTTATTGATGTAATTTTTGTAAAAATTTCATGAGCAATGGCACATACTTGTTGATGTTAGAAAAGTAAAGAATGAATATTTTATTAATTAATAATAATAAATTATTAATATCTTAATATTTCATTATTATTTGCAACACTTTCAGCTCAATACACGAAATAAAAGTGAACGATATTTTATATTACATTTATTAAATGATCCTAAGTCATCTTCAGTGGTAATTTTAACTTTAATTAAGTAATAACGAATGCTCTGCTAAAAAAGTTTTTGACCATTTAAATATTACACAAATATAGATTGAATATGAAAAAGCAAGTTATGAGTACACATGCTTCAATTACTGGTCATTCTGAAAGAATGTTGATGACATAGGATCATAAGTCGAGTCAAATGGAAATGATAAAATAAACTGTTTAATCTTCCATTGAAAAAAATGGAAGGAATGTCTAGAAAATTTAATATTTTTTTGTTAACTAGAAGCTAATTGGAAGCAAATTGCTTCAAGCAATCCATCTTAAATTCCACTGAAAATGACAAAATTATACTCAAATCGTTTGGATGTAATAAAGGGTTTGCTAACTTCTACAATTCTTTTTAGATGTATTGCCTTGAAGATTTTGCTCCACATATGTATAAATATGCATACATACATACATACATACATTCATATAAGAGCGAATGGCAAGAATTAGAAGGAAAACATAAATTCAGAGCGAGAATTTTAGCATTCTAGATCCTCCCCCCATTAAGTAATGCCTTGTCGGTATTATAGCCAAGCGGTATTCTGAGATATAAGCAATGATGCTTCCATTCATCTTAAATTTCACTGAAAATGACATAAAATTATACCCAAATCGTTTGGACGTAATATAGGGGTTTGCTAACATCTACAATTTTTTTAGATAAATTGTCCTGAAGATTTTGCACCTGTATGTATATATACATAGACATACATACATATGAAAGCAAATGGCAATAATTAAAAGGAAAGTATAATTTGAGAGCGATAATTATAGCATTCTTGATTCTCCCCCCATGAAGTAATGCCTAGTCGGTATTATAGCCAAGCGGTATTCCGACATATCAAGCAATGGAAGCAATTTATCTTAAATTCCACTGAAAATGACATAAAATTATATCCAAATCGTTTGGACGTAATAAAGGGTTTGCTAAATTCATTTTTATTAGATATATGGCCCGATGATTTTGTCCCACATGTGTATATATGTATATATATATATATATATATGAAAGCGAGTGCAATAATCAGAAGGAAAATATAATTATAGAGCAAAAATTTTAGCATTCTAGATCCTCCCCCCATAAAGTAATTCCTAACGGCGGTTTCCGTGGGGAACAGAGGCAAGAGATAAGCTGGGGGTTTATTCGGTATTATACCCAGGCAGCATTCCGACATACCCAGACAAAAGACATATTGTCGGTCTGGGATGCATACTTCCTTCGCTATTCAAAAATTAAAAAAAACTCACATACATAGCTTAAAATTCAAGAAAAAAAATCCAAACAATGCCAAATGATACCAGTTTTTGTAAAAAAACAAATATTAAAAATATATGATTTTGAATATTACTTGACTTGTTATTATGCCTTGTCAATTGCATAGTTATTTTCCTCTATGGCATTAAAATTCTTTTATTATTAATTTTAATCGGTTTTTGACAATATACTCACTATTAGTGCCAACACATCTGCGACAAAACGAGTGTCCACACTGAGCCGTGACAGCATCGACTAAGACCCCGGAGCATCGAGCGCATGTCAGGTCCGAATCATCGCATATTCTGACTCCGTCTTCCGATCTTGATGACACGGGCTGTCGGCAACGCGCAGGATGCATTAACGAAGAGGTCAGGAGACAACGGGTTAATGCCTCGGCAGCGTCTCTCATGGCAATCGAGGACGCATTCCCAAATAGAACCGATTGTTTTTTCTCCGTTGTAATAAAAGACTTTTTACTAATGTTATATACTCTCTAAAACAACTGAACTTCACTTCTTCTTATCCTCAGACTCTCAACTAATTTACTTATTTCCTTTATTTTTCAGCAGATTTGCAGATCAAATGATATAAACACAAACTCAGTCTATCACTACACAACTCACTGAGCTAATTTTTCAAAACTTGTTTTAAGCATCACTAAACTGTAAACTATTGCACAAACACTTGCACAATTAAATATAGAAGTTGCTAGGTTTTTAATTGGTTTGATTTGTCTTGGTATTGTTGTGCGTTATGTAGATTCTTGCATTCAATCTGCAATCAAAAAGAAATAAATTATTTTTTATTATATTTATTATATATAAATTAAAATTAACATTGCTAGTATTTAGTTTACTTTGAATATTTGGTATATAGCTATTTTTTTAAAAATTCCTTTAAAATTAAAAATAAGACATTAGACCTGTTTGCCCCCTGGATGCCCTATTTCACTAGTTTTTTGGAAAACAGGTTTATTTGATATGTGTTATCTGTGCTTACACAGAGAATTGAGCCAACAATATTTCCATTTATCATCTATTATATAAAAATAAGTCGGGTTTTCCTTCTTGACGATATAACTCCAAAACGCACGAACCGATTACGACGATTTTGCATTCGTTGGAAAGGTCTCGGACTCCGTGAGGTTTATAGCAAAGAAAATTGAAAAAAAATTCAACAGAAAAAGCATCTCTAATACTTAGCATATACTACAAACTAATATTTTTTGTTTGACTGCAATTCATTTGTTTGACAGCTACTCATTGTTCTCTGCACAGTTAATTTCATGTGACAAACCCGCATTGTGTTCACTGTGAAATTGTGCAAAAAAGGTGAAAAGGATGAGTTATTCGTTACCTAACATTTCAATTGGAAACCATCAAATCAATAACGTGTATTGTGCAAATTTTTCAACAACAGGCAATTTTTTTTTATCTTTTAATCACCAAACAAAATGTTACATAAAATGAAACCATCTGGTGGTGAAACAAAATTCGGTTTGCTAGTACCCTATATTTGTTAAAACAAAGATTGAACCCAATTTCTCAATATTTTTAACAGATTTCTTCCATATTCTTTCCTTCTAAATCTAATATTTTATATTCTGATCTTGATTTTCCATTTACTTCTAATTCTATTCAATTCCAACTCAACCATTCAAATTCATTCAATTTCAACTCAACGATGACAGTACCAGGACTCGTTCCGATGATTTATGTAGGGTGAGTCAAAAATGCTACTAACTGAGCAACAGATTTTATTGAATTTTAACTCAACAATGACAATACCAGGTCTTGTTCCAAGAATCTCTGACTTATGAGTTGGGCTACTGACTGAGCTATGCCCCCTATGTTATTGCTGGTAATAAAATAAATTACGAATGTGTTGTTCATAATAAAAGTTGACTATTTTATCATCCTACCAAATTCGTATAATTAACACGTAATAAAGTCAATTTTCAAATGCAGTAAATTTCCTTTACTATGAACAGCAAGATGCAAAATAATGCTGTGATGATGTATTTGGCTAAACCACTTATTTTTCGCGTTGGAACTCGGCCACGGTCATTTCTGAGAATGTTATTTTATCCCAGTGAGTAAAATGTACGTAGAAAGCTAGTTGGTATTGGTGTACGTGTGCTATTCTGTAGTAGATGGGAGACCTGTTGTTCTTTCATTCATTTATTACATCTATTACCTGTTTGAATTCATGACCATATAAGTGATAAATAGAAAAAATCAAGTGTTGAGTTCGAAATGATTAAACTTTCTGATTAGAACAACTCAAGCCTATTGAAAACAAATGTGCTTTCTTACTTTGTCGCATTATCACAATATACACAAAATTAGTGAAATTGCTGTTTTTCTTACTATCAAAATTGGAAAACTAATTTGATCTAACAGGAGATCTCTTGATAGTTTAAGGAGTAGTTTAACATAATAAAATCATGCTGTTGTGATATTATTCAGAGCACATTAAACATCTTGTTCGCCCAACAAATGCATCATTGTGCACATTCCACACATAAAACCCAAATAAATCCAAATTTTCCATGTATAAATAAGAACAATACGTGCTGTGCTCCCTAAAACCGTATTTCATGTCAATTTTATCTTGCAGTAAAACTCAAGTTATCCATTATTCCATGCTGCTCAATCTAATAAATCTATTTATATGCGCGCTACATTTTACATAAAAACCACCGATGCAATAGAGAGTATTGTCACAAAAAGCATCGAGGCAGTAAATTTTAATGAGCCACCCGTAAAAACCTTAGGCAATTTATTGCTAACCTAAGCCCAGGAGCACAATATATAATTCCGAACACAAATGCCTAAACGTAAAAGCAACAAATGAGAAAAGTTTTCATGGAGCTGCGCGGATTGTAATCTTCTTTTGTGCTCGTAGCATTCGATCTCTCCACCGGACAAAGAAACAATAAAATATTTTTAAATCCTACAGCCTTAAGTGCCAGATCGTAAAATAAATTCCAACATTGGGGAAGGATTTTCTTCAGAAAATATTTGTTTTATTTAAGCAGATGATGATATAATTTATCAATTGAGGGCTTACATTTTATTTTTCTTTGAGATATGTATCACCAGGCATGGTTCACAACAGAGCATCGTTTGTATTATAAAATAAATATTACTTAACAACTTATAGCATCTTTATTTTCTTGAAAATCAAATTATTAATAGATATTTTTTAAATCATTTTACCTCAAGTCATCGTAGCTCAATTTTTATTCATTCCAATGCAGTGAATTAAATATTACAATTGTTACTTTTACTTTCATACCTTATAAATAACGAGAAATGGATACGAGAACAATAGAGAAATAATAAAACTATTTATGAAGTCGTAAACACATTTCAGCCTGGGCATGTTTTATTACGAGGTATTTTTAGACGCCATTATTTCATGTTATTATCTTTTCTTCTAATATAATTCAAAATTACATAAACCAATGCTTACATACACATATTTATTCACTATTATAAAAAATCGATTATGTCGATATTAGATCAATACACAATTTAGGGATCGAACTTTAAAAAATATATATATTTTTGTAAAAACTGTCAATCTTAATAAAAATGGTTCAATTGAAAAAAATATATGAACAAAAATTAGGTGTATCATGTAGTATACATTTGATGAAAATGTATTTGTTTTATGTCGTTTGCAGAGTACGAGTCGAAATAACTTTATACTTTTTTATTTGTTATATATTTTATTATATATTCTGTTATTTTTTTAAAATCCATGCTATAACTATCAATACCGAGTTATGGGGTCTATTTGCACAATTAAAACTAAAATAAGAAAATATATGCACATTTAGTATAGACATACTGCTATCTATATGGTACTATAAGTCAATAAAAGATTTAAAAAAAGTAAAAAACGTATTAAAAAAAGAGCTAATAAGCAAAAAACAAAACAACACGAATAAAAAATAATTTTATTGAATTATTTTTAATAAAATGTTTTTTTTATCAAAAAAAATATGAAATTGTTGGCTGTTATATAAAGTTTTAAACATAGGATAGGATTTTAATAAAAAAAAAATTGAGCTCGTTATGAACAAAGTTTTGTCGAACCCGAGTTAGTGTAATATTCAAATAATAATAAAAATATTTATAGAGAAAATAATAAACATGATTAAAGCGTGTTGAAACTTTTCCTTTGATGCTTGAAAGCTCCCTCTGAGCCAAGCAATCAGGATTATAATTCATTCATTTTCACCATAGTTTTGAATCATTTTTAATAATTATTATAAGCTTTAAATATAATAAATTATAGAAGCTCCATCATGAGTTAGTGGTTCGAGATATGGACATCAAAAACAAAGTGAAAATAGCCTTTCAAATTCATAAGTATATTAAGGTTGTCGTGGCTGAGGTCGTTAACGCGCGAACTGATGTGTATGGGGTCGCGCGTTCGATTCCTAGCTCTGCCAATTTGACAAGTAATATACATGAAAATATGTTTCCATTTGAAAATAAGCCCATCTCTGGCACTATGGTGTGAAATGGAAATGGGAAAAAGTTTCATACTACTTCTTCCCTGAATCGAGTTGGAGTTTAATTCAACTCACAGACCTGCATCAGAGCAACTAAGTGTAATAGTAAATTAATTACTTACAGATCGTACTACCGTAGGCTTGATAATTAATGTTTTCGCATCAGTACCACTATTACTTCTATAAGCTACACATGATCAAGATGGAAAAGGATCACCATTGGGTGACCTTTCGTCCTTTTTTCCTTATATAATAGACCATTAAAATTACTGAATGTTGTTTAAAAATAAACATCAAAAGTAGTGAACGACAGATTGTAATTCATAAAAACAAATAAAAAAAAACATAGAGATCGAACAACCGTTTTGGTTGCCATCTAAAAAGCCATAGCATTAGGAAGTTATCACAACAGCTCCAAGTTCTTGTTCCAATTTAACAAAAGTTTAAATTCTATTTTTTATGTATTATATCATATTGTTACAGATTCCTCTCTCAATCTGCTCATGCAACGAGAGCAAAGTACATAAAAACATTTCAGCAATGTACACAAAATGAAAATCAAGAAAGCAAACAAACATCATTCGGTATTGTTTACAAGTGTCGTTAGACGAAAGTGTTATTAATTCCATCCATCCTGTTTTAATCGCGAACGCTCTTTGCCCGTCCGAGTTGGTGCGAGTCCGAGTGCCGTCAAAACTGAGTTTTGTCGGGCGTTACGCTAGAATTACTAGCGGCCCGGATGCGAGAGTACGTTGAACTTATCATACATAAATGTGAGATATCACGATTAACATGCATATATTCTAGGTGCCTGTATGATGTACATTTCATTAGCATTTCTCATGGCCGCAATTCATATGCGAATAACGTCTAGTTTAATTAATATACTGAACCAGATTAATTCATTTAGTGCTTCTTTTGAAACGCGATAATTGCTTGGGACTCATTATAGAAGATATATGACTTTCGTCACTTAAATTACTCTTGTCATATATAGAAACAATAAAACAATCAAGAAATAGAATTATTGAACTAGGTGTAAGTGGCATTTTGACTTAAGACCAGATGTATGTCTCGAGGCAAAATGCCACTTAAGGCAATGTTCATACAGTGAGAATCAAGATTTACCAACTTTTGAAATTATGTAAATTTTTTAACGGTTTATTTCGAAATTAAAGTTTGTTGCTCCAAAATCAATATCTTATTGGTTAGGGGGCGTTCATTAATCACGTGAGGTTTTTAGAAGGGGAGAATTTTTGACAAAAAGTCACGAATTATCACGTGGGAAAGGAGGGGTATGGAAAGATATCACGTGTATTTATTCTTTAACTGATTTTTTTAAAAAAAATTCAAACATTTTCAAAAAAAATCAAAAATTTTACAATTTTTTCACGTAACTAAAAATATACGTGATGTTTGGCGGGGGAGGGGGGACATATTTAATATCACCAAGTATCACAAAGGGGTTGGGAGGCTCCAAAAAACCCTTAAAAAGCCGTTTACGTGACTAATGGACGCTCCCCTAAATGTTACACTAGTGTTGTAATATTTTAGCATGTTTATAATGTTTATTTTCATGTTTAAATAAATTATGAACTTTCACCAATATAACACAAGTGGCAATCGTTATAATTTACTTAACATCAATAATGCGCTTATTAAGAGTTTTACATTTTAAGGAAATAGAAAAGGAGATAGTTAAACAAACAACTTTATCCAAAAACAACTTTTTTAAAAAATGTGAAAAACTGTCTAGATAGTAAAGAAAAACTCCTGTAAAAATCTGAAGAATCTAAATCAGAAATTTGAGAATTATTTGAAACATTATCATTAATATAATTTTAGAAATAAATATGAAAAAAATGTATAAAACTTAAAATATTTTTAATTTATTACATTGTTTAATAAATGTACTGGATAAGAATTGTTTGTTTACACCAGGACCTCTGCAAAGTTTCATTTAAATCATCAAAAAAAATCTACAATTTATTGCGAAGAACAATCCTGAGCAATGATTACCAAAACCAACTACTCCTTTGGAAAATTGAAAACCTCATATTTGAAATGAGTTGTAATAAATAAAAATAGTATATTGTATGTCCTTTTAACTGTATATAATAAGCAAAACTTGTATAAAATTGGTACAAAAATCCAAATAATCAACTATTGATTGTTGTTGCACTGTGGACATTCTCCAAGCTATAAAATACTTTAAGTTGAGTAAATAATATATTTTGATAATATATTTAATAAATTATACAAATTTATTAAATTATGTACATCAATAAGAAAAACTAATTCAAATGTAAAGTATTGTCATTGTTATGTGTAAAAATTGCACTTATGAGCAAAAGCTCATTTTTATCAATATCAATTTTCATCCAACTATTCTTAACATCAGTCTTTCTATACTTAACTTCTGTCTGATAGTAAGAACACGATCTACAAAATCATTTTCTCATTAACTTAATATCTCTTAATATCTCCTTCCTCATAAAGATGTGATGCAGCTTTGTTTTTGATCCTCGCCCTACTAGTCTCTCAGTATACTTTACAATATGTTTGAAGTTTAAAGTAGCTCCAGAGAATACACAAGAGCATACGGTATCTTTGAAAGTCCAATACACATATAGAGACTTTTTGAGAACGAGGTCATCAAAGTTCAGATAGCATATACATATTACATACCTCAACAATATGGGAATGAGAATGCACAATAAACCATACTGCTGATAATATTTAAGGCCAGAAAAAAGATATACAAGCAGTCTATAAATAAGTTTTATTAACATCTTTAGGCACAAAGAGTTAGTTTTGTTAACAATAAAACGCTGGAGTAATTAATCATAACTTTTGTTCCCAACCTGCAATTACTGCTAGCTTTTTCAGTGAAACAATCCGATACAGAAACGATATTTAACTTCATAATTACCTAAAAGCTCTATACAACCAGATTTCCCCCTCTAAATTACAGGTTTATTGAATCACAGCAAGGCGACCTAGTACTTTATTTCACGAAACACACAGCCATGTCACATTTACCAAAGCTCATGAAAGCATTTATTACGATAGAAAAGTTTATGTCTCAACTAATGATCCTTGAACACGAAACCAAAAACCGCTAAAAAAATTGTCCTAATAAGCGCGAAAATTAATAACATCTATACTTCTATATATTT
>NW_020537324.1:1218616-1263955 GCF_003426905.1 Ctenocephalides felis | reverse complement strand
TTTTTTGATAATAGTCTTAATGAAGGATCATAATTCAATAAATGCATGAATTACTAAAACCGATGAAAGTAGACCACGAATATATATTTCACAGTTTTTTTTTCAAGTTCAAAAATATCTTTCGTTATATAAAACAAATGTTATATAAAGGTGAATCAGTACATAAATGTCTAATTTTGGGTATTATACTTTTACATTAAATATTTTGTAACAGTACTTTTATATGTATCATAGAAAGTTGATTGACAATTTCTTAAAGAAAAATCACATACACAATCATTCATAATAATGTGTTGCAATTTTCGTCATGAGTCTATCAGGATATATTGTTTGGCATCGCGTCCATTTCTCAGTTCAAACACAAAAAGAGTAAGCATTATATGTTTGAAAGTAAACAGAATAACGACTGCAGTATTTTTTCCTAAGTGTTTCCATAAATACACCTTCAGATGACCTCAAAAAACCATTCTGCAAATTCAATGCACGGTGGAAAACACAACAAAAATTTCGGTTAACGAGATATGAGCCAGACAAATAGCACACACAAACACATCGTGGAATCAAAATAAACAGTTACACGTATATATACCTAATAAGCTTATATATAATGTTTTCATCTAACTCTTCGCGCAAATTGAACAGTCACGCCGATATGAAATGTTTCGGTGTAAATGTCTAGACTCTAGACATTACCGGCTGAAATAATTTGTCTACGTGACAGAAATTTGAAAAAAATATTTTTAGAAAATTATATAATTACGTAAATGATACTAATTAACATGACACACACACAATTAATGTGATGTATTGGAATTTATTCGTAAATTTGATTGTAAATACTAAATATGATGTTGTTGGAATTGTAAGGGCACCTTTTGGAACTTGGGAGCTAGTAATAATGACACTGAAATTTAATTACCACTAAAATTTAATTATTTTTTTAATTTTTAGTTATCTTTCTCATTATTGAATATAAGCAATATGTACTTGAATCAACAATATATTTGCCCAGATATATAATTGATTATGCTTATAAAAACTTTATTAATATGACATTTGAAAAATATGATGACAAAAAACTAAATTGATCAGGTGACAAACAACATAAATTGCCATAAAACTTTATCAAAACAACGCCGTTATCTGAACTGGACTTTTCAGGACTGGTTTTCTCAATAATAAATATTAGTAAAAACAATATTTTTTAATTCTTTTTTGTGTAATATGCATGTATAGAAAAAAATTCTATAAAAAACACATGCAATTTGAATTTTAGTTTTTTCAAATGAATTTTTCAAATTAAGACTTTTGAATCCATAAAACAAATAATTTTTAATACTAATATAAACATATTTCAATTAATAATGGCCATTATATTATTTTCATTTTTCTAAAAAAAAATAAAATTATTTATTTATTTATTAAAGTAAAAATATATGCAAAACTACAAATAATACAATTTTTTCATAAAATTATATAAAAAGCTTCTTAACCAAAATGCCAATGCTGTTATAATGAAAGAAACTTTTATTTATTTTTAATTTATTTTAAAGAAGAAAGAATTTTGAGAAAAATGATTTTGAGAACAACAATTTTACTGGGATTTTTGAAAATAGTTTACCATATCAAAATGGTCGGTGACAATATTCACAATAAAATTATGAATAAAGTGATATATAATTCGATATCTGTCTGCAAAGAATTTTGATACAAATAATATATTTCAATTATTAATGGCCTTTATAATATTTTCATTATTTTTTAAATTTTCGTTTATTTATTTAATTAGGCATATCTAAAAAACTACAAATAATACAATTTTTTCCATAAAATTGTATAAAATGCGCTGTACCCAAAAAGCTAATACGGTTGTAATAAAAAAAATAATTAAAAATATTTATTTTTAATTTATATTTTTGAAACTGGGTCACTATATTAAAACTGTCGATGAAAATATTTACAATAAAATTATGAATAAAATGATGTATAATTCGATACGTGTCTGCATAGAATTTTTCTTTTCAATTTACCTTAAATTATATTAGTTTTGTTCGCATTCCGGTTTTAACCTTGTATTAAAAAAACTGCAAATTCCCAGACAAATCTTATAATATATACAAAATATTGTTAGTAATATTAATTTAATATGTACTAATCTTTTATATACATTAATTTTATATGTATATAAAAATTATGAAAATTTTATGAATACATATATATATTAATCAAGAAAAACTGTTTAATATAGATTTCGCTCATTTTTGTAAATAGATAATTGTAAATGTAATTTGTGTAAATAGATAATATTCCACATTTTTGCACACAGGTTTGACTTACACGAATTTATTTTAAAAATCCACCATCCACCTCCACCATGTAATTACCCTAGAACTCCATCAAATTTAAAACCATATCGTTAATCAGCCGTATAATAGGTTCGTGGAAAGTTAAATCAAGGTTTTTCCATGTAAAGTGCTAAAAAAGGTTTCAAAGCCCGCGTCAGACGATTCAGACCGAGTTTTAGCAAGGTTAAAGGGTCATCGACTCGGCTCCTTTGTCGGCAGCGCAAAGCCAGACGAATAAAAAATCTCACGTCTCTTTAAATGAGGATAATGATGCTAGAAGCTGTAGCTATAAGGCTATAGCTAAAGAGCTTTCTTCGGAAAACGTACTTGAAAAAGTAAAATAAAATATCCAATACGAATAAAAATCTTCAGATTTGAAAGCAGATCAGGTCAGCAAAGCGACAGCAAATTTTTATTTTCATTGCTTGTACAATCACCACTAATTATAATTATAAAAAATAATAACCTTATCACTTATCTATATTATTTATTATTAATTTTTATTATTGTCTATGTGATTATCTGTCGTTTAGATATATCTTATCCACCAGGGATAAGATAAACGCTTGATAAAAATTTTACTCGCTACTCTATTTAAAATATAATTTATTGTTTATACATTTAGATAATGTTTAAACTATTTTAACACATTTAGATAATTTTAGTTTTTTAGCATTTAGATATTTTTACAAGTAATTGTTACACATTGATTTAAGTAATTGGAATTACCCCAGTCTTAGTATTTGTGTTCGAACTGAAAAACTTTTCAAGTAACTTGCTTATATTAAAATATATTTTTTTAAAGAAATATAAAACCCTTTCTATAAATTGTGATGATGTCCGGATTAATCTATCCAGACATCATCACAATTATTAATTAAAACTATTTACATTTTCTTATATATGTTTTTTATTCATTTGTTTTAGATTTTGAGATTAATATGGCAAAAAAAATCCTCAGGGCAATACATCAAAATAAAAATTGCAGAAGTTTATAAAATCTTTATTAAACTCCTAAAGTTTTGATTTGCCCTTTGATATCATCCTCAATGGAATATTAATATAAAAGTAAGAGACAGAATAAGAATAACTTGAGAGTAAAATGTTGTTTCAGGCGTTTTTTTATCTAATCCACCGACATACATTGCATCGCAATTTTTACAATCAAGTTTGTATACTATGTCGGATGTACTTACAAACACATTAAAAATATTTGTACTTTAATACGAAAATAATAAAAAAAATCAGAATATATTTAAAAAAGAATTTTCAAAAATATCGAATGAAAATTTAATTAAATAATGTCAAAGAGAGTAAAGAAGAAATATATGCAAAGTAAAGGAAATATAAATAGTTCAGCACTGAATAGCAAAAAATGGATTTAAATATTAAATAAATTTCTTTTCGTTTCTTTTTTTTCAATGTGCAAACTCCAGACTTTAAACGTAATCAAAATTATATAAAAATAAAATTTGCCCAGTAAGAATTTTAAAAAGATAATGTTTAAGTAATTATAGGTACCCCAGTAAAAATGAATTGTGACCAGAGGGGGGTGTATCGTGGCGCAATATTTGATTCTTGGGCCTTTTTTACCAATATTGCGCTCATATTGTCTGGTGCTCGTTTTTTTATGTGTTACATATAATATATTACAATTCAAAGAGAAATTTAGGAAGTTCATCCCTGACTAGCAAAATGGGTTTAAATCTTTAGTACGATAAAGATCTCACGTTTCTATTAGCTATAGCTTCTGCAAACTGTAGACTGTGTTTACAGAAGGAATTCTGTTGGAAACGATAGCAATTCCTTGAAGAAACAATGACATTATATGCAATTACATGATATCATTCCCTATAAATAAGAGAAAATATTTTTATTTAGATTTCTAAATCATCTCATTCTATTGAAAACAAACTGATGCTTCGGAAGTTTTGAAAGTGCTAAAATAATTGAAGTTAATTAGTTTAATGGTAATAGTAAATATTGAATAATGATTTGTTTACTATTGATATTAAATGAAATTTGGAAAAAATATTCCTCATCATTTAACTACTGAGAATTAATTGGAAACTCTTGGAACTCTAGAATTTAGTACTTTAAAGCTAATAATTCAACTTATGAAGAAAATGTTGACTGGAACTATAGCCTCCTTAAGGAGTACTTTAGCTTTTCAAGATTGCAGTAAAGCCACACCCGGCACAGACATAAATCCTGGGAAAAATCCTTTGGGACTATAGTTCTAGTTTAAACATAAAATAGAAATCTTCAGAGTCAGTTAATTTTTTAAATTTGACATAAAATATTCTAACATTTGTAAATAAAATTTTTAAATTGCAAACTGCTATTTCGTACTCAACTTATCAAAATTAATAAATGTGCTAAGATCTTATATGCCATCACTATTTTTCTTGCTAAAAGTACCTTTAAAATAATTTTACTTAATATTTTTAGAGTAATATTATTGATATATAAAAATGACTGGCGGATATAAATCAAGTATCTATTATTACGACCTTTTATTTTATTATTTTTCACCTATAATTTTTATTACATACGCAGAAAAGCATGCATGAATTTGCATATGGAATAATATTAGGTAACTAAAGTCTAATGCAGAAAATAAGCAATGAGTTATTTTTTTAATATCAGTATACATACGTTGTAAACAAGATAAAACGTGATGTTCATGTAAATTGTTATATAAACATTGCCACGCTACCTCGGATGATATGACTCAAATTGCAAATAAACAATTCCATTGATTAATAATAATAAGCATTATGAATGATTTGTTTTGCTAATATGAATGTGGTCAAATGAATGAGTTTGAGGATAATAAGTTCAATGTTGACACTGGATTGTATAGGAAAATATTTTTTTACAAATTAACACCAATCAGAACTTAACTCTATCTCTATGTAATGATATTATTACTACAATTTCTTGAATTTGATAAGAAATTAGTATTTTTTAACTAAAATAGATTAAAATATTCTTACTTGATTTTCGATATCACAAGTTGAAACAAGTCTAACATAATCGAATAATATTACATCCAAAATATTAGATGGTTTGTCCTTCAGATATATTAACAAGGAGAACCTAAGGTTTATTCTTCTGGGATTTTGATGAAACTTTGTATGGTAATAAAATTTAGAGTTAAAACAAACACCTGAAAATATAATAAGCATATTATAGACCAAGTGTTTAGTAAATCAATCGCCATGTAAAGTTTCATTAAAATCCCAGAAGAGTAAACCTGAGGTTCTCCTTGTAAGTATGAAAAGGAAACAGTAATATGAATCAATTTTCCTAAAACAAATATAAATACTAAATATTGTGAAATTTCTGTGTGGGTATAGCATTTTGTATTACACGATAAATTTAATGAAAAAATGACCATTATATCAATAGCTTATATCATCTGATATAGGATATGATAGAGTTCGGTATAAAAAAAATATGCAAAACATGAAAAAGTCCTGATTTTACTTTATATAGACATATTTTAATTTCAATCCCGAGCTTTATTCGTTACTCGAATCCAATTTATTGCTAACGGTACCATTAACAAAAAGTATTATATGAACTTACTCATGATTATAATAAATTATACATGAAGTTCGAACTACAAAACGCCGGTTCAACTTACATATTACATAATAACCCAGACGCAACACCATCAATAAATTGTACAATAATAAATAAATTATATCCCATTACACATTCGATTGATTCATAATAGCATGATTAATAAAATTACATTCATTATACCTATTATCTACATGCGTGTGACAACATAATTTTTCATTACATCATCGAATTGAAACTTGTTCGCAGATGAGGTGATTTTCCATCGAATTTTCGGCAGTTGCTAATAATCAGTGCCCGAACTCACGCAATTTAATAAATCGTTTTGAGCAATTTAATTGAAAATATAATCATACTCCTAAGAATAACTAGAGTTTAGCGACCTTTACGTAACAGAATGACGACATACTTCTAGAGCGCAGTAGACAATCAGACAAAGTTTGCCAGCTAATAATGCGGTTCTCTATACGTTTCAAAACAGATCTCAAATAAACAATAAACAGAAAAAGAAGGATGAAAAATATGCCAAATGTGTCTTATAAAATATAAACAGGATACTAGGTTATTGGAAGCCAAATACAGATATTAACCCTTTCCACTCGGATGCCGCCGGCAAAATACATATTAATCTCGTATTTCGCGAGTGGAAAGGGTTAATATCCGTTGCTAAAAAATGAATATACTAAAGTGAAAATGGCCTAGCGATTTTCCGTCTTTCAAACTATTATTAACTAATATTATGACTAATTACGTACAGACAGTTTCGCATACAAGTTTTTTTTCTCATATTAAAATTTTTATTTTATATGAATTTTTATTTTTTATTTTTTCTGTTATTATTATGACTGTCATTGCTGTTGTTTATATAATTATATTCATATTTGTTTTGATTTTTTACGTCTACACTTACTTTCAACTTATAAATTATACAGTTATAAGATTGTTAAAAATTTCATTGTATATATTAATTTTTTATTTTTAATTTTTTCTGTTATTATTATCACAATTATTGTTGTTGTTTATATATGCATATACATATTTTTTAATATTATTTTCCATTTGTTTAGATTTTTAACGTCTACACTTTCAACTTATAAATTATAAAGTTATAGTTTGATTGTTGAAATTAAGAATAATAAACAAATCCGTTGATCATACTGTTTTGGAATGAAAATATTTGGTAAAAAAATATAGTCACCTTTTTTCCTATGTACAAGTTTTAAATTTTGTTATCAAAATATAAGAAAATAAAAATATGCCTAATATTCTTTTAGATATATGGAATGCCAGATAGTTTGGAGAAAAACTGGGAATTAATAATAATTTTTCGATATGGTACTTTTTTGGTGTTTACAATGCAAAAAATATTATTTATCGCTTTTTTATTTCTCTGTAGAATTAAAAGTTAATCTGATAACGTCCAGACTTTCTTAGATTTAGATAAATTGGTTCACATAACAAATAAGATACATCTATTCATATGTTGTTAAAAATGTGGCGTGATAACTTGCTAATCAATAAATTCATAAAATTATTATATGGCAAATATAATTATGATTATTATAAATATTGTTTTATAGAAGTAAAAGCATCAAAACAATAATAGCAATTGACATAATAAGAATATTGCAAACCAGAATATTCGTTTCGACAATTATATATTAAATAGAGAAAATAGAGCACTATACTATCTGAACGAATGTAATAAAAACTTGGAGTTCGAGTAAGTAATTTGTTATGAGAATTTCAATTATAATATTTAATGAATTATTATCTACAAAATAAATAATAAGCATTTATATAAATTAAAGCCGGTGTGTCTGATAAACAGAAGCAAAATAACTCTGACGCATGCGAATTTCCACGAAATGAATCATTTTGATAAATTTAATAAGCAAGTGTAAAAAAATAATACCATTAACTTTAGTATCTCTACTCAAATAGTATGAATTGAAAAATTGAAATAAGTATATAGTAAAGCATTTATGATTTAAATTTGGCTCTCGTAAGATTTGAATTATTTTTTATCTAATTTCTCGCAGCAATTCAATTTTCTATTACTATTCCAATATAAATTGAAATAAGCAAAACATTTATGATTTAAATTTGGTTCTCATAAGATTTGTATTATTTAATATCGTATTTCTCGCAGCAATTCAATTTCCTATTACTATTTTCAATCTCTAATTGTAACCGAATTTAGATCATTCGATATCAATCGCAATAGCGTGGTAAACAAATTACATAACTAACTTGGTAATAGGTACACTTTTTGCTTCTTAAATTTAATGTACTTTAATCCTACCAAATAACAAGCAAACTACGTCTCTATCAAATAACAACAATGTTGTTAGTTATATCACTTCTACGCATTCAAACCTTGAGATTTAGATCGGAATAAATAAGCATCAATTATTTCGAGAAGAAATTAAATCAATCCAACAATATTCGAAAAATAGAAAAACTTCAAGCAAACAACACTAATATCGCTAATAATAAATTTTTACAAAAATGAAGTTCGCTTGTTTAAATATTAGTATTGCGAATTATTTGTTAATAGCGCGAATAGCGAAGCCAGCCATCAACCACGCATATCTCGAAAACTGTTGCATGCACCAAATCAAAATTTTTGACACAATTTTGGTAAAGTATAATAATAATGTGTGCCAAGTTTCATAAAATTCGGAAAATCCGTTTTTGATAAGATACGATCTGTTTTAATATTAGTCCTATGGTATAGAGCGCGGAACCAGCCACCCATCAACCTCGCATATCTCGAAGACTGTTGCATGCACCAACTGAAAATTTTTGTCACAATTTTGATAAAGTATAATAACAATGTGTGCTAAGTTTCAAGAAATTCGCAAAATCCGCTTTTGAGAAGATACGATGTGTTTTAATATTAGTTTTATTATATTAGTATTGAGCGCGGAGGCAGTCACACATCAGCCTCGTTTATCTCGAAAACTGTTGCATGCACCAACTCAAAATTTTTGTCATAACTTTGGTAAAATATAATAATAACGTTTGTCAAGTTTCATAAAATTCCTAAAATCCGCTTTTGAGAAAACGGCAAATGAAAATCATAAAATGATATTTAAAAATCAATTTATATGAAGCAAATCCATCTCTATAAGTGATATATAGAGTTAAGTGTGCTCGAACAGAAATCATGATTTCAATTAAACCTTTACAAGAAAATACAATTATAATTTACAAATAATACATCGTTATGATTGATTACTAAGTCAACAAATAAATCCGGATCCAAATAAGCTATAATTTAGTTGACTCATTGAAGCGCAAGCAAAATCATCTACGGCGCCAGTCATTACATAAACGATGTCGTCTCTACGACAAATTATTTACATTCAATGATGTTTTATTATTTCAGGCGAATATCAAATGCTATCACGGCACGTGTTTGCAGTTTTCCTAAATTTCCCAGAACACAATAACGAGCAATTGCCAGAAAATAGAGTCCTATAGTGTAATCGATAGAAGGGTCACAACAAAAATAAGAGTACTGTTTTATCAAAATTTGCCGCATAACAGCAAATCAGTTGAACGTAAAAAATTATTTGTTGCTACAATTTCCTTATTATTATGTTTGCCTTCAACCAATACATCTCTACAATGAAAATGCAAATATTGTGCTCTATCTCTGAATATATGTAGAGACTATTCTCGGTAATACGGTTTTCAGAATGCAGCAATCGTGAATGCAAAATTGTGAGCTAAATATAATATGTTTTATATTGTAATAAAATTTAGTATTGCCTTTTAGAAGTAGACTTGAAATCTGTAGCCAAAAATCTAATCATACCACCTTCTTGCTAGAAAAAATAACTGTCCTTACAATTCGATCAAAACGACTCTATCAAATACTTGGGTCTTCAATAAAAAGTTAAATTGGATAATACTTATGAAGGAAAAAACAAAATAACTCCTCTCGAAAATAACTTGAGAAAACTATATTGGCTTTTAGGACCAAGATCCAATTTATAAATTCTAGGTGAACTTATTATAGACTAGTACCCACTTTTGGGGTTGCGTAGGTATCTCCTTCCAAAACAAAATTTTGGAAATCTGTCAGTCTGAAAAATTAATGCTCGTACATTTGGGCATCAATATCAGAAAAAAATAATACGATTTGCTGCTAGAGAAACTGGCTTTGCATCCCAATCAATTTGTCCAAAACCTTAAATTTACTAATTAATCAATCCGCCTGTTAATATTCCACTTAAGATTAAATAATATTCACTAGAAGTCTATTAAGAATATAAATTTTACTTTTTATTAATTTTCCATTTTAATGGAGAACCTCGGTTTTACTCCTATAAATCAGCTCAAATCTGTGCGCTATGGTCAAAGCTTGTTGAAATTTGGTTAAAATGATGTACTGAATTTTATCAGCTTCGTCAAACATTCAAAATACGATTATACCACTATCATTGTTTAATGAATAGAATTTTATTATCTTAATCTAAATAAACAGGTATTTCATATCGTACAATGTATGTGTTCTTAGAGTTACGTAATAAGAATTACGCATCTCTATGATAGCAATGTATTTAAATTGTTTGTACATTACTAATCTTGTAAATCTCATTGTTATTTAATTGAGTGGCTGAGATAATATTTTGATGTTAATAGAAAGCATATTATGAAATTAAAACAATATTTGGTAAAAAGATTTGTGAAAAAGATTTGTCCAATAACTATATTCCAAAAAACAACAATTATTTTGAGTCTGAATGCTCATTACCAAAATTTAGTCTGAATGCTCATTACCATTAATTACTCATTACCACAATGTAATATTGGAAAAATATGAAATCTACGTGACATTACGTAACTAATTGGACCTTTTGGAAGACAATGAGATAGTCTTTTAAATATTACGCAGTATTTATATTTGTTGTATTGCACTGGGTTCCCCACTTTAAAAACCTTCGAACAAGTCATTCTACGAGCAAACAAAACAACAGTCGTGTCAAGAAGAAAAATCAAGGAGATTCGGATGACTCATAGAGATATCACAATTTTTTAAATCTATAGTCCATATTATAATATATTTATATTTTTCTAAGAATAAATGTAAATCAATAACTTTATCAAATATAATTACAGTAAAATCAAGGTTAAGGCAATTTTCCAGGAATCGGACCAATAGCGAGTCTTCAGCAGGGAATGGGATAGGAACAATATATGTTCCAAAGAGCAAATATCGGCTTAATGTGGCGTATTATGCGGGAAAACGTATGAAACACAATTGTCTTAAAGGGGTTCTCCACTGTATTCATATTGGTAACTTTTAAACATTATATACTGGAGAAACTGGCTACAAACGTAATGCAAAAATGTGTATTCCATAGTCAATGGCAATTAGAGAATTTCCTGCTGTTTCTTTATTTTTTCTCTTGTTTTATTTTTATTCATGTTTAATTTAGCTTTACAACTTATAGAGTCCTTTCAGTTACTCTGAAAGTTTTGTTTGTTTAAATAAACTTGAAAAAAAACATGAAATTTTGTATCAAACTCTTATCAAGTATAGTTACTTGGTAAGGATGATGTTCTGATTAGAATTTTTTTAATAAATATTCAAGCAGTTACCTTTTATCAAGTATTTAATTTATTTTGACATCTTAGTGAGTACTGCCTGAATCACAAATATTTTCTTCACTATTTTTTTTTTAATTCAAGGAGATGCAAGGTTAATTTTGGTGTCCTTATAAATATAACTTTGATCGTGTTTCTCCTGAACTAAATGCTTCCTGAATTCATTATACGAAATTACTAGAATGTCTACGTGATAAGTACCACGAAAACAAGAGACCTACATCAGGTGAATCAATAACATTATAATGGGAATGATCACACAAATTGCTGCACTTCGTGCCGATAATAATTTGTGAGGATTAGTTTGCGCGTCACCAGCTGTTCATTTGCATTTCGAAATGTTGTGCAATAAGAAGGCATTCTTGTGACTATGGTAAAACGAATTAAAAATTTAAATTAATAAAGTAGCACATATGTTAGGGAAATAATTTCGTGAAACCGTGGCCAAGTGGTTAGAGCTATGGGCTTTCAACCAGAGGTTCTAGGTACGGCAGAACTAGTCTTTGAGAGCTTGATCTCAAACAGTAGGGAGGAAACATCTCTTCGGAGTATTGCTACATTATTATCAAAAAATCATTACTACAGAAATTGTAATAATATCACATAGGGATAAAACAACTGTTTTGGTTGCCATCTAGAAAGAGCCATGTTGGTCAAGAAGTCAGCACAATTGGACTCGTTAAGATGTAATTGCTGTTAAAAAATATATATAAAAAATCTTATTGTTAGGAAAATAACGATTATTTTAAATCCTATAAAACTATAGTGTGCCAGTGATGTATATTTGAAAAATCTATGTAAAGTAGTTTTATCTTCTTTTTCAATTCCACAAGCAAGATGAATAACCGCAGATAATAAACTTTTTATATAAATGTAATTTAATATCTAAATTGAATTGATACGTCAATTTACTCATCATCATTCAAAATAACTCATCATGTATTCAAACGAAAATAACTGACTATTCACTTGAAATCCGCGTCGATAATATGAACAGCAGACATGGTGACTAAAAGAAATTTCTTGGAACAAAATATCAACTTCTTGAAAGATTAGTGACATCAGTGTGATCTTAGAGCTTATTAGTAAAAAAAGAAAAATTAGATGATAATTGAGCATTACAGATAAAATGTCTCTATATATTATTGCTTTGATATTTCAAATACCAAACATTTCACACAAAAGATATATTCGGTCCAATTTCAAAAAGTAGGAGTTTTACAAAGTACTTTATTTTATCATTTATACAAATTGTTTCCGAGGTCTGTGTTTAATCTCATTTCGAGCAAAAAGTCTTCTCAACGTCTTTATTTCCCACTTTTGCCTCTTCATCATAATTAAGAGATACATTTTTAATTTAAACAAGCCCAACTGAACCTTAGAAACCTCATTAATAAAAATTATGACTCTACTTTGTAAGTGTCTGCTGGTTGCGAGTGTTGAAAAGATGGGAATTCATATAACTTGTAAAATATCGCAATAATAAATGCCATCAACTCGTTTTGTGAATGCAAATGATATAAAGCAAATATGAGGGCTGTGAAAATTTAATATCAAATCTTGGAAAAAAAATATCAACTATTTTATACCAGAATTGCTGAAGTCGCAACGTCATTCAGAGCGTGCCGAGTTTTATACCTTACATAACAAACATGTTTGGATATAATGATCATATTGACATTTATATTTATTGAGATCACAACATTTAAATTTACAGACTTAGCATTTTGTAAAACAATAAATTTATGGATTAAATACATCTTGAACTCTATGAAGCTTGAATCAATTTACTCTCAGGGTGTTTTAACCACCTTAAGAAGGTAAAGATTATATAACATGTGGTATAACAAATTTGTTGGTCAATAGCCATTGATCTACTAAATATATTATATTTTATTATGTCAATGTGACAAGTCACGGAAAAAAGTTATTGCATTACTTTCAGAATACTCTTCCCTATATTAAATTAAATATGAGAATTGGCATTCTTCCATATGGCGAAGTTTTTCGCATGAAAATTCAAGATATGTTCTACGTGATCATAGAAAGAATTTGGAAGGAATGTGATATGAAAGTTTTTAATTTTATGAATGAAACAGAAAGACTAGTATAAGATGATCGATGTATGAAGAACAGAAATTTAAAATTTTTAACAAACTTTGTAAGAGATTACATTAATTTGATAGAGCACGAGATTAGAGATATATGGCGTTCAAATACTTGTGAGACCTTTTCACTTATAAATAATAAATATAAGATATATTTATTGGATATTTACTAGATATTTATTGTATCTAACACACTGTTTATATCGTAAACTACTATAAACAAACGTATAAAAATTCTTATCAACAAGAATAACAATAGCACATATGGCATACATTTGTTGGAATGTAAAATATTTGTAACTAGGTCGTTCAAACTATTGCATTGCAATTCGTAAATATTTTTACAATTATCTCTATGCATATTACAAAACTGCATACCGATTTTTAATCGTTTGCTTTATAATTGATATGAAATATGAATATTTGGCGTATGACGTTTTTGAAAAATATAGATAGCAAAAAAATATTTTATCAATCATGTGCATATCAGAATTATTTATATAGCATTTGATGTCATATTCGAGCTCGCGAAAAATAATATACGAGCTAATATATTTGCAATACTAAATTCAGTCATGCACACATCGAACGATAAATTTGCAATAATATATCAAAAAACAACGTGGATTTTATTACATTTGGAGAAAATAAATATTTTATACAAAACAATATTTTCAAATAATAACAGCTTTTGAAAACGTAAACTAGGTGTAAGTGGCATTTTGCCTTAAGGCATGAACTTCCCAAGATGAGTATACAGTCGACTTAGTTAAGAAGGTTAGAGATTATGATCTTTTAAAAGAATCTACCAAAAAGTTTTAGTTTTAGAATATTCAAAATCAGGGCAGGGTCTATGGCTAAAAAGTGGATAAAAAATAGCACTTAACTGCAAAATATGAAGGAGAAGAAGAAACTTATCAAATTTCATCGAATGGCTTTCATATTTTTGAAATCGGTGCAGCGGTTTTTGGGAAAATAAGTCCAAATGCACAAAAGTCAAATTTTGGCCAATACACACAAATCGTTGCACAATTTAGGGCAGGTCGATTTAAAGATCACTGAGGCATATATGGTTTTTGGATTCTAGGGATCAAAATAAGATACTTTGCTGAAGAAACCATACCTCTAAAATGAATTCTGATGACCCAAAGATTGTGCTCAAATTTTGAAAAAAATCCATTTTGACCTATTTAGAGTCCTCCCAATCGGGTCCAAATGTATGACCGACCCCCACTAGCTTTGTAAGGCCAATCCATCCATGAACATGGTTCACCCCTGGGACCTCCCCTGAAACGTCTCCCCTGAGAAAGTATCTTAGTTTAATTCCTAGTATCCGAAAATCATACGTAAACGACTTTTTTGGCCAATATAGCTGTATTGTACGAACATTTTCCAATTTTTGTGTCGATTCTGATTGTTTTAACGTCAAGAAAACACAAAATTAGATAATAGGATTTTCTGGTAGAATCACAGTTCTTCGTTGGAAAAGTTCTTAGTTTCAATATTACAAAAATATTGATTTTTTTAATGACTTCATAATATATTACTGCGGAAAGTGACAACTGCAAATAACTGTTGTTATCAAAATTGCCATAAATTATGTATCACGATCATTCTTAGGTGTTCTATAATAAATCGATCTAACGACTTACCATATTGCGGCACAAAATCACAACTAAGACATACAAATTATATAATAAATAATTTATTATAACCCATATAACGTAACATATAGGTGCACGGTTGCGTTTGTCAGAGAAGGCGACTTATAAAAAGTTATAATTCTTATGCAATAAATCGTGTTACGGCATAACCGTTCCAGAAATGAGTGTCTGTGTGTCTTTTACCTGTGTGGGCAGTTGTTACAGGCGACCGTGAACTTCAATTATAAAAATATTATAATAAGATCTTTGTCGATCTCATAATATACGTATAGATTGCATAACACCAATAAACACGATTTGGGAATCGACATAACGATCGTTGAGTGTTCGAATCGGTGTATTTTAACGCTGAAATTTCAATATTGATGGTAAACAACCAGACCGCTAGAAGGACGTTCTATGATATATGTAAACGGTTATATTTGACAAACTTGTATACACTATTTTTTGTGCGTGCAAATATTTTGGATAATATAATGTGTGTAATGTGAAACTTGATACTATCGAAAATAGATGTATGATAAGCTAAGCGCATTTACAAAAAAATGAATATTGAAAACTCAATATAGTAAATTTCATTGTCGAAGAGACCTATTACAGCCCTTACACTAGAAAGAGTGCATATGAACTGAAAGTAAATTTTGACACTTGTTTATACAATAGAACGAACTAAATAAAGATACTGTTTTAAACGATTATAAGATTTAAAATGATCCCGATAAAAACTTATATAAAAAATAATATCAAAGTTTTATTTTATTAAAATCTTGCTATGTCAAATAATTACGGATTTCAAAAGACAAAGTAGAAAATCTGTTACAAAGGAGTAAAGAATTTCATGCTTTATCGTGTGATGTTAATCACACTTAATCGTCTAGGATTACAACAAAAGTTATCGTTAAAAAGTCTAAAGATCTTGCATAATTAGTTGAATAACACAATTTAATCTGATCGTGAGATTTCAAAATTGAGACTCGTGTAGTAGTTTAGTCATATTGATGTAATAACGAGTAATTATACATATATAAGAACCATTGATTTTGTAAGAGTTAACCGGTTGAGAATTAGAAGCAACAAAGAGACAGGAATATCGCAAAATTGTAGATAATTAGATAAGGACAGAATTTAGTGTTGTAGAAACATTTGGATAAAAAAAATATTTTATGCATTTATTCATAATAATACCATATGAAATAAAAACTTCTTAAATAAAAGCATACATAAAGAATGGGCGACTGAAAATTCTTGTACCGAAAATTTAAGGAGTAATTTATTAAAAATTATATATCATTTTTACACAAAAAATTTTAGACTCAAATGCAATAAAATACTAATGAATAAAAATCAAAATTAGTTGGCAACCGACTAAGTTACCAAATAATTTCTTGTCTATTTCTAATATAGCCAATTGTTGGCTATAGTAGAATTAGATAAACTATTTCTGGGAATTGTTGAGGGCAGAAGGCCAAAGAAAGCTTTTAGAAATTCTCTATTTTAGCAAACTTTTCCAATATAAATAAAACACTCACAAATCAAAATCCTACAAATTCACATCCTGCAAGCTGCAGTAATCAAAATATATTCACGATTTCATAGAACGATATTTCAAATCGACATATAACACCGACCAAATGCCATATAGAAAAGTGCAAATTGCAAAAGTATTGCTAAACTTAATGCATTACATCATATATTGGTATCGACATATATGCAGGTAAATGCAACGATCGCGCATACATAACTTGATATAACCACCTGGACGGAAACGCCTGGCCAAAATTTAAAAAAAAAATTGTGGACATATACCACCAGGCTTAATGCAGTTGCATTAAAATACAACAAATAATTCAATTTATATTTCAATAATGTAGCAGCTTCTGAAAATGCTCAAGTAAATCCATCTTCAGTACTCCCCTACTTGTACATTATCATCTCCCAAGTTTGTAACTTGTTCATGTTTCAAAAAGAAATAATCTTTAATAATTAAATCCCCATCAGACTTAATAAAGCGCATCTAATATTTCATTCGAAAAGTTCTCATTCAAACAACTAATTTTGAAAATCTGGGAGATCATTCCCAGTTTCTTTTCCAACTCCTTTTTCGGTGTCAGTAGAGAAAGTTTTTGCGCTGTAACCCTAATCAAAAACATTCGCCAATGTGTGTTAACGCACCTAATGTATGATTGTGCAATTTATTAAGTCATAAAAGAATAATCTTCGCCAGCAAGACGGATGAATGATTCAAGTGCAGAACTATTACGGAGACACGTGTCATGAAGCAGCTGCAGAAGTGTTGGTTCTACAACCGCAAAGAAACAGTTCCCATATATTGTTTAAAGAAAAAATAGAGATATGTATTTTGTAATGTGAAATTTATGTAATAACAGTTATATTAGAAATAATATAATTTCGTAATACACTCAAGGTGTATTAAAACTTATCAGGTATAGATTCTGATCCGAATCGCTGAAGCTCACAGCAAAATTCTAAACTTTGATATTTTTTCAAAATTCAACCATTTATCATAGGCTTATAATACTTTAGTATGCTATTCAAGACTACAAAATTTATCGTTATACAATGGTCATAAAAATTATTTTCAACATAGAATTACGGCTTGGTCCATCTTTAACAAAAACTAACTAATGCGATTCCCAATCAATATTTTTTTAACCGTTTTTTGATTTTTTAAAATCGATTAGAAAGTGTTACCAAAAACATGCACAAAAGGTTTCACACTTTCCTATTAATTACAAAACTAGTAACCCTTATTAAAATACATCGAATGGTTTTTAAATTTTTGAAATCAGTCCAGCTATTTGTGAGAAAACATCGAAGAAAGCTCAAAATTGTTTCACATACATACACATACACACATATACTGTTTTCTCACACACATATACAATCCAAGTTTTATTGGAGTTGAGATCTTAGAAAAATAGAAGAGGTAATGGCACTCTAGAACCTCCCCCCATCAAGTAATGCCTTCGGCGGTTTTGGTGAAGACAATAGATTTAGAATCATTGACAAAAATAAGAGGCAATGGAACGAATTAGAAGGAAAGTATAATAAAAAGAGAGAATCATAGCATTCTAAATCCTACCCCCATGAAGTGATGCCCCTGCTGTTTCCTTGAGGACAAGAGGCAAAAGATAAGCGGAAGTTTTAGTCGGAATTATACCCAAAGGATGATGAGCCCGACATACCCAGACAAAAGACCTAGTCTGGGATGCCAAAAACGCATTTCCTTCACTACAAAAAGAAAAACTTTTCCGAGCTTGGTGTCAATCGATTCAGAATCACTTGAAACGCCGAGAAAACATAACAATATCCAATCAGATTTTTTCGCAAAAAACAAACTTCTTCGGAAAGCTATAGTTTTCAAGTAGGCATACATCCACATAATAAGAAAGTACAGAAATAAATTATATTTCTAACAACAAAAATTATTACTTTCATACATTTCTTTCATATTCAATTAACAAAATACTTTAAAAGCAGTCATATTAACGAAAAAGCATATAAAGTATTTAATTTAAAAATAAAAATTGTTAACCCTTTGCACTTGGATGCCGCCGTGATATATAAAAGATGTCTATCTTGACCAATATTTATCAAAAGTTGATTCAGTTCCTTCTTTCTTCTTTCAAGTCAATTCTTTCCAATGAAGAAGAGTCGAATTGAGACTCAAAACATATTGAAGTCTATCATTTTCTTAGAAACATAATTAAATTTTACTTACTAATATTTAGATAGATACTTGCCTAAAGAGCTTTATTGCCTTATTCTAACAAAGGCATTGTTATATCGAATACAAATTATTGTAGTTTGCTTAAATATAGAGCAGTACAAACTTATTTAGAAATAGATCTAAATCCAATCTTTTCAGAAAATTCGCGAATTTAAGTATAATACGATCGGTTCGGTTGGGTGTATCGACGGCCTATCAGTTCGCTTTATACGTTTGCAGAAATGACCCACTTAACGGTCCCGGGTTTCACTTGTGTAATCCTATTGTGCAAAGCGCGCTTTGCGTTGCGCGAATGTTACAGGCATTATGTAATAGAAAATATGTATATGTGTATATATGGAGATGAATAACAATTATGTACACTGTGAGCTTTGAACTACGACTTAATTAGTTATTAGAAAAAAATATGAATGCTCTATATAAAAATTGAATGGGACACATCATGGGAAACGACACTGGAAAAAGGGGAGAAAGTTTATATAGGTACATTTTAGCAGTTGATATATTAATTTATTGGAATTACAATCGATCAACAATGTTATATTTTAATAATCAGTAAACTCTATAATAAATAATTTATAAATAAAATCCTACAAAAAAATTTCATCTTATGAGCAAAAAGCTATTCCAGTCAAATTTTTGATTTGCCTCCTTTGGTTACTTTCCTTTGATATTTTAGTATAATCGTGTTCTGATATTTTAGATACTCTACTTTCGCGAAATCCAATTCGGGTCAATTTATACAGATATCAATTTTCATAGACTTTATATAACGTATATGTTATAACTTATTCAAGCTGATTCAAGTTATTCATATTCTCTTACAAAAAATCCCATAATTTCGAAAACAAAGCAATTATTTGACTTAACACATCTTAAGTAAATTCGGTGATATATTTATAAAAAAAATCTTACATAACACACCGGTTACCAAACGTACAAAAATTAAGTAACGTGGTGATATTGATCGATGCTGATGGCAAATCGAAATGACTTTTCGGAAGCCTCGATATAGTTTAATATATCGAAATATACAAATCACTCCAGAAATTGTTTATTAAAATAATTATATTTCTATGTAATACGGTTAGATAACTATGAATGAGCGCTTTTCTCAATATGCAAATCAATCTGCCGGTTGGCAGTTATGAAACACCACTTCGTGCTTCAAAGAGACCTTTGCATTTTCATCAGGGAAATTATACGCTGGGAATTATTAAAACTTTTTAAAACAAGGTCTATAATCCGTAATTTATTTTAAATAAGTAGTTGTTAAATAGATTTTGAAACTTTGTAATATAAGCATAGAAATGCATTAAAATATAAAACAACTGAGAATAAAGTTTTATGCTATTGAGGATATTTACAAAGCACGTTTTTTAGATGCACGGAATAAATTTGAGTAAAAAAGTGAAAATGCATTACTCAAGTAATTACATTATTTTTGAGTATAAATTTGAAATATAAAATGGCAGCAAACAATGATCAAAATGAAAGAATTTGATTGGCTACTGCGTAAAAAGTCTAAGCTCTCTCTTGAAAATAAGTTGCTGCTATATAAATCAATCATTAAGCCAATCTGGACCTACGGAATTGAGCTCTGGGGATGTGCTTACAAATCAAATATAGCTATAATGCAGAGAACTCAGTCAAAAATTTTACGTACAATACTTAATTCTCCGTGGTATGTTACAAATGAAACCATTCACAGCGATCTCAACATGAAAACGGTACAATTAACGTTCAAAGAATTTAAGGAAAAATACAAAGATAAACTGGAATCACATTCAAAACGTCAATAGCCTTTACATTTACTCTTAGATTAGCTTCAATATATCATTATCTTTTTAATTGTTAAACTAAGAAGATCTCATTGGAGTTCTTCTTAGGCATCGCTCTCAACTATTGTCAATGTAGCTTATAGGAATTCTTACGTATTTATGATTGCTGAATAAAACAGAGTAAAAATAAATAAAAATAAATTGAAATAATTTTATATAAATGATAGAACACCAGGTATGTTTTTAATAACTTTAATTTTACTTTATCTCTATAACGAAGAATATGATGAATATCATGTGTCCAAAATTAGGATGTAGGTCACGACATCGATTAAGTTATAACTTGATCTTAAGTATGCCTTCCAAACATTCAATGACACTTTTATCAACACGGGCAATTGACAAAAATCATATGAAAAAGTAATAAAAACTAAAATAATTAAATTTCAACTCACCATGCTGCAATCCCTCATCGCACAGCCGGAGCGCTCGTTCATTGTTTCCGGCGGCCAGTTGACGTTCTACTTCCGGAACCAGGCTGGCTGCTCTGATTTCTGGACCCCAAAATCGTTCGACCAGACTGCGGACTAGAATGTCCGGTTCGAGGACATTTGTGTCGTCGCCCAGACCGGAACATAAGCTACCACAACGGGGACATTGCTGGTTTTTTAGAGGTAGGGATGATGCTGGAAAAGGATAAAATAAAAGATACAAAAAAAATTAAATATAAAATAATTTTTTGATAATTTGGTCAATGAAAATAATTAGCTGTAGTAGATACTACAAAAATAACATTTATTAATATGTAGCATTATTCCTTATGTTTCCAAAATAAAATGCCTGAAATTATCTTATAATTTTAGCAAGTCATTTGAAAATAAGTAATGAAGACAAAAAATATAAAAAATAAATATTTCAAATAAAACAAGCATTTTATACATAGTTTTCACTTTTATGTATTAACTCGTTAATATTAGTTTTTTTTTGTTCTATTTTTTTGCGAAATAAAAAGATTGAACACTCATTGTGCGATATTTTACTGAAAATTTATGTATGTATAATTTTTTTTTATTGATGTAATTTTTGTAAAAATTTCATGAGCAATGGCACATACTTGTTGATGTTAGAAAAGTAAAGAATGAATATTTTATTAATTAATAATAATAAATTATTAATATCTTAATATTTCATTATTATTTGCAACACTTTCAGCTCAATACACGAAATAAAAGTGAACGATATTTTATATTACATTTATTAAATGATCCTAAGTCATCTTCAGTGGTAATTTTAACTTTAATTAAGTAATAACGAATGCTCTGCTAAAAAAGTTTTTGACCATTTAAAT
Organism: Ctenocephalides felis; assembly: GCF_003426905.1. NCBI lineage: Eukaryota > Metazoa > Arthropoda > Insecta > Siphonaptera > Pulicidae > Ctenocephalides > Ctenocephalides felis. Next base: position 1,241,745 of record NW_020537324.1, on the reverse strand, counting down.
ATTACACAAATATAGATTGAATATGAAAAAGCAAGTTATGAGTACACATGCTTCAATTACTGGTCATTCTGAAAGAATGTTGATGACATAGGATCATAAGTCGAGTCAAATGGAAATGATAAAATAAACTGTTTAATCTTCCATTGAAAAAAATGGAAGGAATGTCTAGAAAATTTAATATTTTTTTGTTAACTAGAAGCTAATTGGAAGCAAATTGCTTCAAGCAATCCATCTTAAATTCCACTGAAAATGACAAAATTATACTCAAATCGTTTGGATGTAATAAAGGGTTTGCTAACTTCTACAATTCTTTTTAGATGTATTGCCTTGAAGATTTTGCTCCACATATGTATAAATATGCATACATACATACACACATACATTCATATAAGAGCAAATGGCAATAATTAGAAGGAAAATATAATATCAGAGCGAGAATTTTAGCATTCTAGATCCTCCCCCCATGAAGTAATGCCTAGTCGGTATTATAGCCAAGCGACATATCAAGCAAAGGAAGCAATTCATCTTAAATTCTACTGAAAATGACAAAATTATACCCAAATCGTTTGGACGTAATAGAGGGTTTGCTAACTTCTACAATTTTTTTTTAGATGTATTGCCTTGAAGATTTTGCTCCACATATGTATAAATATGCATACATACATACATACATACATTCATATAAGAGCGAATGGCAAGAATTAGAAGGAAAACATAAATTCAGAGCGAGAATTTTAGCATTCTAGATCCTCCCCCCATTAAGTAATGCCTTGTCGGTATTATAGCCAAGCGGTATTCTGAGATATAAGCAATGATGCTTCCATTCATCTTAAATTTCACTGAAAATGACATAAAATTATACCCAAATCGTTTGGACGTAATATAGGGGTTTGCTAACATCTACAATTTTTTTAGATAAATTGTCCTGAAGATTTTGCACCTGTATGTATATATACATAGACATACATACATATGAAAGCAAATGGCAATAATTAAAAGGAAAGTATAATTTGAGAGCGATAATTATAGCATTCTAGATTCTCCCCCCATGAAGTAATGCCTAGTCGGTATTATAGCCAAGCGGTATTCCGACATATCAAGCAATGGAAGCAATTTATCTTAAATTCCACTGAAAATGACATAAAATTATATCCAAATCGTTTGGACGTAATAAAGGGTTTGCTAAATTCATTTTTATTAGATATATGGCCCGATGATTTTGTCCCACATGTGTATATATGTATATATATATATATATATGAAAGCGAGTGCAATAATCAGAAGGAAAATATAATTATAGAGCAAAAATTTTAGCATTCTAGATCCTCCCCCCATAAAGTAATTCCTAACGGCGGTTTCCGTGGGGAACAGAGGCAAGAGATAAGCTGGGGGTTTATTCGGTATTATACCCAGGCAGCATTCCGACATACCCAGACAAAAGACATATTGTCGGTCTGGGATGCATACTTCCTTCGCTATTCAAAAATTAAAAAAAACTCACATACATAGCTTAAAATTCAAGAAAAAAAACCAAACAATGCCAAATGATACCAGTTTTTGTAAAAAAACAAATATTAAAAATATATGATTTTGAATATTACTTGACTTGTTATTATGCCTTGTCAATTGCATAGTTATTTTTCTCTAGGGCATTAAATTTCTTTTCTTATCAATTTTAATCGTTTTTTGACCATATACTCACTATTGGTGCCAACGCATCTGCGGCAAAACGAGTGTCCACACTGAGCCGTGACAGCATCGACTAGGACCCCGGAGCATCGAGCGCATGTCAGGTCCGAATCATCGCATATTCTGACTCCGTCTTCCGATCTTGATGACACGGGCTGTCGGCAACGCGCAGGATGCATTAACGAAGAGGTCAGGAGACAACGGGTTAATGCCTCGGCAGCGTCTCTCATGGCAATCGAGGACGCATTCCCAAATAGACGCGATTGTTTTTTCTCCGTTGTAATAAAAGACTTTTTACTAATGTAATATTCCTTCTAAAACAACTGAATTTCTTCACTCCTTCACTTCTTGTTATCTTCAGATTCTGAACTAAAATATACTTATTCCCTTTATTTTTCAGCAGATTTGCAGATTAAATGATATAAACACAAACTCAGTCTATCACTACACAACTCAGTGAGCTAATTTTTCAAAACTTGTTTTAAGCATCACTAAACTGTAAACTATTGCACAAACACTTGCACAATCAAATATAGGAGTTAAAATTTTTTTTTGATTGATTGAGAGGTTTTTAATTGATTTGATTTGTCTTGGTAATGTTGTGCGTTATGTAAATCCTTGCATTCAATCTGCAATCAAAAAGAAATAAATTATAAGTATTGCAATTTATTATATATAAATTAAAATTAACATTGCTAGTATTCAGTTTACTTTGAATATTTGGTATATAGCTATTTTTTAAAATTAAAAATTAGACATTAGACCTGTTTGCCTCCTGGATGCCCTATTTCACCAGTTTTTTGAAAAACAGGTTTGTTTGATACGTGTTATCTGTGCTTACACAAAGAATTTAGCCAACAATATTTTTATTTATCATCTATTATATAAAAATAAGTCGGGTTTTCCTTCCTGACAATATAACTCCAAAACGCACAAACCGATTTCGACGATTTTGCATTCGTTGGAAAGGTCTCGGACTCCGTGAGGTTTATAGCAATTGAAGAAAAATTTCCACAGAAAAGCGGAAAACACTTTTTCTTCTTTCACATAGACCGTCATCTCTAATACTTAGCATGTACTACAAACTAATATTTTTTGTTTGACTGCAATTCATTTGTTTGACAGCTACTCATTGTTCTCTGCACAGTTAATTTCATGTGACAAACCCGCATTGTGTTCACTGTGAAATTGTGCAAAAAAGGTGAAAAGGATGAGTTATTCGTTACCTAACATTTCAATTGGAAACCATCAAATCAATAACGTGTATTGTGCAAATTTTTCAACAACAGGCAATTTTTTTTTATCTTTTAATCACCAAACAAAATGTTACATAAAATGAAACCATCTGGTGGTGAAACGGAGTTCGCCCGGTTCGCTAGTCTCTCAATCTTTTTAACAGATTTCTTCCCTATTCTTTCCTTCTAAATCTAATCTTTTATATTCTGATCTTGATTTTCCATTTACTTCTAATTCTATTCAATTCTATTCAATTCTAACTCAACAATTCAAAATTATTAAATTTTAACTAAACAATGACAGTACCAGGATTCGTTCAGAGGATCTCTGACGTGAGAGTCAGGCATGCTACTGAATGAGCAACAAATTTTATTTAATTTCAACTCAACAATGATAGTACCAGGACTCGTACCGAGGATTTCTGGAGTGTGAGTCAGGAATGCTACTAACTGAACAACAAATTTTATTGAATTTTAAATCAACAATGATAATACCAGGAATCGTTCCAAAGACCTCTGACTTGTGAGTTGGACTACTGACTGAGCTACGCCCTCCACGTTATTGCTGGTAATAAAATAATTTACGAATGTATTGCTCAAAATAAAAGTTGACTATTTTATCATCCTACTAAATTCGTACAATTAACACGTAATGAAGTCAGTTTCCAAGTGCAGTAAATTTCCTTTACTAAACGCAGCGAGATGCAAAATAATGCTCTGATGATGTATTTGGCTAAACCATTTATTTTTCGCGTTGGAACTCGGCCACGGTCATTTCTGAGAATGTTATTTTATCTCAGTGAGTAAAATGTACGTAGAAAGCTAGTTGGTATTGGTGTACGTGTGCTATTCTGTAGTAGATGGGAGACCTGTTGTTCTTTCATTCATTTATTACATCTATTACCTGTTTGAATTCATGACCATATAAGTGTTAAATAAAAAAAATCAAGTGTTGGGTTCGAAATGGTCTGAACTTTCGTGTTGGAACAACTGAAGATTATTGACCTTAAATTTCGCTTTCGCTGTATTATATTTACAAAATTAGTGAAATTACTGTTTTTCTTACTATCAAAATTGGAAAACTAATTTGATCTAATAGGAGATCTCTTGATGGTTAGATGTGTAGTTTAACATAATAAAATCATGCTGCTTTGGTATTGTTTAATTCACATAAAACATCTTGTTCGCGTAACAAATGCATCATTGTGCACATTCCATACACAAAACCCAAATAAATCCAAGTTCTCCATGTATAAATAAGAACAATACGTGCTGTGTTCCCTAAAGTCGTATTTCATGTCAATTTTATCTTGCAGTAAAACTCAAGTTATCCATTATTCCATGCTGCTCAATCTAATAAATCTATTTATATGCGCGCTACATTTACATAAAAACCACCGATGCAATAGAGAGTATTGTCACAAAAAGCATCGAGGCAGTAAATTTTAATGAGCCACCCGTAAAAACCTTAGGCAATTCATTGCTAACCTAAGCCCAGGAGCACAATATATAATTCCGAACACAAACGTAAAAGCAACAAATGAGAAAAGTTTTCATGGAGCTGCGCGGATTGTAATCTTCTTTTGTGCTCGTAGCATTCGATCTCTCCACCGGACAAAGAAACAATAAAATATTTTTAAATCCTACAGCCTTAAGTGCCAGATCGTAAAATAAATTCCACCATTGGGGAAGGATTTTCTTCAGAAAATATTTGTTTTACTTAAGCAGATGATGATATAATTTATCAATTGAAAGCTTACATTATATATTTTTTGAGAAATGTAACACCAGGCATGGTTCGTAACAGAGCATCATTTGCAATATAAAACAAATATTACTTAACAACTTACAGCATCTTTATTTTCTTGAAAATCAAATTATAAATAAATATTTTTTTAAAATCATTTTATCTCAAGTCATCGTAGCTCAAACTTTATCCATTACATTTGAATTAAATATTACAATTGTTACTTTTACTTTCATACACTATAAATAACGAGAAATGGATACCAGAACAATAGAGAAATAATAAAACTATTTATGAAGTCGTAAACACATTTCAGCCAGGGCATGTTTTATTACGAGGTATTTTTAGACGCCATTATTTTATGTTAATATCTTTTCTTCTAATATAATTCAAAATTACATAAACCTATATATTATTACAAAAAAATCGATTACGTCGATATTAGATCAATACACAATTTAGGAATCAAATTAAAAAAAAACTGTCAATTTTAATAAAAATGGTTAAATTAAAAAAAATTATATAAACAAAAATTAGGTGTATCATATAGTATGCGTTTGATGAAAATGTATTTGTTTTATGTCGTTTGCAGAGTCGAAACAACTTTTTACTTATTTATTTGAAATTGTTATTTATATATATTTCATTTGTTTGAATTTATGCTACAACTATTAACACAACTATGAACTCCATAAGTTTATTTGTACAATTAAAACATATAAAAAAATATATGCACATTTGGCATAGACTGCTATCCATACGGTACTTTAAATAAGCAAAAAATATTAAAAATAACAAAAATAAAACGACACGAATAAAAAATCATTTTCTTGAATTATTTTTTATCAAATCATTTTTGTCAAAAAGAAAAACATGAAATTGTTGGCTGTTATATAACGTTTTAAACATAGGATAGTGTACGCAATTTAATAAAAAAAGAGCTCGTTATGAACAAAGTTTTGTCGAACCCGAGTTAGTGTAATATTTTAATCCTAACAATATTTATAGAGAAAATTATAAACATGATTAAAGCGTGTTGAAACTTTTCTTTTGATGCTGGGAAAAGCAATCAGGATTATGATTCATTCATATTTTCACCATAGTTTCGAAGCATTTTTAATAATTATCGTTAGCTTAAAATACAGGGCACTTCCATTGGTTAGTGCTTAGAAATATGGACATAAAAAAATAAGTGAAAATAGCCCAATAATTCTGCATCATAAAAAATTCATCGATATTACAAGGTTGTCGTGGCCGAGGTCGTTAACGCGCGATCTGATTTGCATGGGGTCGCGCGTTCGATTCCCCGCTCTGGCAATCTGGCAAGTGATATCAAAATATGTTACCAATGGAAAATAAGCTCATCTCGGGCACTTTGGTGTGAAATGGAAATGGAAAAAACTCTCACACTACTTCTTCCCTGAAACGAATTGGAGTTCAACTCAGCTCACAGACCTGCCTTAGGGCAAGTAAGTGTAATAATAAATTCATCACATAGAGATCGTACTACCGTAGGCTTGACTTAATGTTTTCGCATCAGTACCACCACTATTACTCTATAAGCTATACATAATCAACATCGAAACGGATCACCACTGAGTGACCTTTCGTCCTTTTTTCCTTATATAATAAACCATTAAAATTACTGAATGTTGTTTAGAAAAAATGAACCATTAAAATTACTGAACGACAGATTGTAATTCATAAAAACAAATAAAAAAAAACATAGAGATCGAACAACCGTTTTGGTTGCCATCTAAAAAGCCATAGCATTAGGAAGTTATCACAACAGCTCCAAGTTCTTGTTCCAATTTAACAAAAGTTTAAATTCTATTTTTTATGTATTATATCATATTGTTACAGATTCCTCTCTCAATCTGCTCTTGCAACGAGAGCAAAGTACATAAAAACATTTCAGCAATGTACACAAAATGAAAATCAAGAAAGCAAACAAACATCATTCGGTATTGTTTACAAGTGTCGTTAGACGAAAGTGTTATTAATTCCATCCATCCTGTTTTAATCGCGACCGCTCTTTGCCCGTCCGAGTTGTTCCGAGTCCGAGTGCCGTCAAAACTGAGTTTTGTCGGGCGTTACGCTAGAATTACTAGCGGCCCGGATGCGAGAGTACGTTGAACTTATCATACATAAATGTGAGATATCACGATTAACATGCATATATTCTAGGTGCCTGTATGATGTACATTTCATTAGCATTTCTCATGGCCGCAATTCATATGCGAATAACGTCTAGTTTAATTAATATACTGAACCAGATTAATTCATTTAGTGCTTCTTTTGAAACTCGGTAATTGCTTGGGACTCATTATAGAAGATATATGACTTTCGTCGCTTAAATTACTGTTGTAATATATAGAAACTATAAAACAATCAAGGGATAGAATTATTAAAACTAGGTGTAAGTGACAATTTACCTTAAGATACGTCATACAGCTTGTTTTAAGGCAAAATTCCACTTAAGGCAATGTTCATACAGTGAGAATCAAGATTTACCAATTTTTAAAATTGTGGAGATAAATTTTTTAACGTTTTATTTCGAAAATAATTTTTTTGCTCCAAACTCAATATTTTAGTGGTTGGGGAGCGTTCATTAATCACGCAAAGTTTTTATGTAAAGGGGAGGGGGGGGTTTAATTTGACAAAAAATCGCTTAATATCACGTGGGGCGGGAGGGGTATAGTAAGATATCACGCATTTTTCACATAAATTAAAAAAAAAATCCAAGCATTTTCAAAAAAAAATCAAAGGGGGATCATATTGAATATCACCACGTATCACCAAGGATGAGGGAGGCTCCAAAAACCTTAAAAAGTCGATCACGTGATTAATGGATGTCCCCTTGAATGTTACACTAGTGTTGTAATATTTTAGCATGTTCGTTTAGACGAGTAATCTAATGCAAAATACTATGCAAAGTTTCATTTAAATCATCAAAAAAAATCTACAATTTATTGCGAAGAACAATCCTTTACCAAAAACAGCACGATTTCAAACTGATATCATTAATTTTTTGAAAATCAGTTCAAGATTTCTGAAGAAAACGTTGTCGAGAAATTTTGCACTTATCTGCTACCTATAAAGAAACGGTTTGGTAGATCATGGCATAAATCATCGCGAGTCCTTATCAAGTCTCATCAAATGCCTTCACGAGAGTCTATCAACTTTTTTGAGCAAAACGTCCACAAAAAGTCCAATTTTGTCTCACATACACATACATGGTCTGTTCAAAAAGTACCCGGAATTACTAATAATTAAATTTCGCGGGTCTGGAGTGTCTGATTGTCAAATTTTTTTATTGTGTTGGTATACATGCCCCTAAAGTATGATGAAATTTTCAGCTATATTCACTGTTTACTTTGTCTGTGGTAGTCGCTAAGGTTCGACGTGTTTTTCTGAGCTCGGCGATTTTTACAATGGAAGAATTGAAAAAGTCAAAGAATTTGTATTAAATTTTGCGTAAAAAATGAAATAAAGTGTTGCAAAGTGCAAAAATTCACCAGATATGGCTCCGTGTGACTTTTTCCTATTCCCAAAGTTGAAGAGACCCATGAAAGGACGGCGGTTTTCCTCGATTGAAGAAAATCGCCGAGAGTGCTCAAGGACATATCAAAAAGTGAATATCAAGGGTGCTTCGAAAATTGGAAAAAACGCTGGCATAAGTGTATTATATCTGGGGGGGGACTACTTTGAAGGGGACCACATTAATGTAGACGAATAAATAAATATTTTTTTGAAAAAACGAAAATTACGAAAACTTTTTGAACAGACCTCGTACACATACACATACTTTTTCCAAATTTGGTGTCAAACGTTTCAAAATGAAATGATAATCCTACAAAGCATAAAATTAGCATCGAATTTTCTGACTTTGACTACAAACAGACTACTCCTTCAGATAATTAAAATCCTCATATTTGCAATAAGTTGTAATAAATAAATATAACATGTCGTTTCCTGTATACAATAAGTAAAACTTAGAATTCAACAAAATCAGGTTTAAAAAAAAAAAAGAAGAATAAAGAAAGTTAGAAGATAGAATAGGATATAAAACTTGTATAAAATTAGTACAAAAATCCAAATAATAAACTATAAAATACTTCAAGTTGAGTAAATAATATATTGACTAAAATTATACAAATTCATTAAATTAGATATATTAAAAAAACTAATTTACAAGTAGAGTATTATCATTGTTGTGTGTAAAATTGCACTTATAAGCAAAACCTCATTTTTATCAATATCAATTTTCATGCAACTATCTCAACATCAGTCATTCTACTTAACTGCTGTCTGATAGTAAGAAAACGATCTACAAAATCATTTTCTCATTAAACTTTAATATCTCTTCCTCATAAAAGATGATGCAAGCCTTTTGATCCTCGCCCTACTAGTTCTCAGTATATCTTACAATATGTTTGAAGTTTAAAGTAGCTCCAGAGAATACACAAGAGCATACTGGTATCTTTGAAAGTCCAATACACATATAGAGACTTTTTGAGAACGAGGTCATCAAAGTTCAGAAAGCATATACATATTACATACCTCAACAATATGGGAATGAGAATGCACAATAAACCATACTGCTGATAATATTTAAGGCCAGAAAAAAAGATATACAAGCAGTCTATAAATAAGTTTTATTAACATCTTTAGCACAAAGAAGTTGTTTGTTAACAAGTAAAACGCTGGAGTAATTAATCATAACTTCTGTTCCAAACCTGCAATTACTGCTAGCTTTTTCAGTCAAACAATCCGATACAGAAAACGATATTTAACTTCATAATTACCTAAAACCTCTATACAACCAGATTTCCCCTTCTAAATTACAGGTTTATTGAATCAAGCAAGGCGACCTAGTACTTTATTTCACGAAAACACAGCCATGTACATTTACCAAAGCTCATGAAAGCATTTATTACGATAAGAAAAGTTTATGTCTCTAACTAATGATCCCTGAACACGAAACCAAAAACCGCTAAAAAAATTTTCCTAATAAGCGCGAAAATTAATAACATCTATACATCTATATATTTTATTAACTGTCTAAAGATAAGAAAAAATTAGGTAGGCGTATGGTTATTTCTAAATTGGATTTGGGTTATTATTGAAACCCATTTGTCTGTATGTGAAATGAATTATGATAAAAGCCATAAGGCGTTATACATCATAAGTTGTTAAGACAATCATATTTTTAAACACAGCTGCTCTGTCAATAAATCAAATCAAGTCACCGTCGGAGTGGCGTTGGAAATCGCTGATCAGATAGATGAGGTATTTTGATCGAGGGAAAATATAAATATTTTATGTTTTTTTATCGATAATGTTTTGCTTTATTCTTGACATTGAATAATTTTAGTAAACAATATGATCCAAAAAATTATTAACTTTGTTTTTTGGTGCAAAATATCTATATCCTGAAGAGATTTCTGGAGCACTTATATGGGGACAAAATGAAAAGGAACATTGATTGCGCTGAAGGAAGCAAAATGTACTTGTATAGATTTTATTTTGTAAATGTGTATTATGTATGATAAATGAATTTCTACAATGTCGCATAATGTTATATATAGGGTGTACCAGAACTCAACGTCAAGCCAAAATAAAAAAAAAAAGAAAATGAGTATGGGATACATTATCTCACGTTGTTTGGACATTATGAGCTTTTAAGTGCAACCTGGAGCTTTGTTGACATTGTGACCATGTTTCGGTAATTGTGGTTAATTTTTATCACTTCTCCGGTATGGGCCTACAGCATAGAGCTGTGGGGATGCGCTAGCAAATCACATATAGCCAAAATGCAGAGAATTCTGAGAACTCTAGTCGACGCTCCATGGTTTGTAAGTAATCATATGATACATCAGGACCTAAAAATACCATATATAAAAGACGTCACCAAGAATAAAGTCTGCACGCATCTTAACATCGCAACACATACCAATAAATTACTAAAACCACTTGTGAAAGAAAATGCAAACCGAAGACTTAAAAGAAAATGGATGCCGATCTGACCATGTTATCTCTGCCTGACTTTTTTCACTTAGGATTAACTCAATGGAGGCAATCCTAACGTACTTATTTTTCCTAGTTTGCTTATAATCATATTTTTGTATTTATTTATGTATTTTGTATGTATTCTGATTGCTAATTATAAATTAAAATATAATATCACTTATAATAATTGATAAACGTTTTTTCGGATCTCAAATTGGTGCCATTTATTTCTAGTTACATAATAGTTTTAATAACAAGTTTAGGGAACTGGCCGAATATGAAAAATGCAAATCGATCGGATGACCTACGTTGATTAGTCACTTATTATTACTCATCGACCGCAAAAAGAGAATGGAGACGACGTAACACGAACATTCTAGGTGATCCATAAATTTTCCATTTATAATTTGAGGCTTTGTTTAAAATAGGTATTAATTTTGGCGGCTTAGTAATAGATAAACATATTGTTGTTTAGTTATCGCTTGTATTTAAAATTCAAAGCATGTAAAAAGATAAGTAAGTAGGCATTCATAGTTGTTACTAATGAAGTTTCAGTATTCAGACAGGTCATACAATTTCTGATTGCTAAAATGAAATAGAGTTTAAACCATATCCAGATTTAAATTCCAACAAAGATTCAATTCAGTTGCATTCAAATATTAACCCTTTCCACTCGCAAATTGCGAGATTTATATGTATTTTGCTACCGGAGTGGCGGCATCCGAGTTGAAAGGGTTAAAATTAATGTTTGTCGTGATAAATCCGATTATAATATCATAATTCAAAACCCATGTAACTCAATTTATATTTTTCCATTATCTACAATCTCTATAACAATTTCCACCAGTTGGTTTTCCACAGTTAAATAATTGTATTGAGTGAAAACATTTTCCACGAACATGTTATGATTGGCGTATGGCGTGCACTTTTTTATTGAATTTTCGTCGGTGTTATCGGTTCAGTCGGCGGATAAGGCCCGACTAGGGTAATGTTATGTAATACACACCATATGTTTGATTTCGATGGGAAGAGAATTTATCATATATGTTTTATGGTCAAATGAATGTTTACACTGATAAGTTTTTTTTCATATTGTTCAATCGTGGTTTTGACGCAGATAAAAAATCATGTTAATACACAAATGAAGGGAATTACATTTAATAGTATTTTTGAGAGTTATATAATAGTCTTTTTGTGGTTACTGCTAAAATTTAATTTCATAATACATATTATATCTATTATATAATATGTTATATATATATATATATATATATATATACAACTTGTATAACACAAGCATACTCTTTCGGGTTGCCCTCTAAAAAGCTGCGATATTAAAAAGAAGGTTCATCAAATCAGCTCATTAAGAGTTAGTTCTGATGTGACTACCAAAAATAAAAAAAAATCCTGAAACCCTCCTAGTGTCTAAACAAAATTTAAGTTTACAACTAAGTGAAGAGGTAATATTTCTTAGTTGACTCATTAAATTCTTTATTGCTATTTTTTTTTGCTTTGCAGCAAAAAATATAAGGAAATTGCTGCACTAAGAAGTTCACAAAAGTAAAATTTCAATAATTGTTCTTACACCAACCTTATTTATTTTGCAGGATTTCTAATCATGTTTTTGTAATTATTGAACATTGTGGGTATATAACAAAGCTTCACAATACAAATAATTCTACCTAAAAAAATCATATTCAAAGACACTAACTTTAAAAAAATGCGATTTTATTATTTCGTAACAAAAGAACAAATCATTAATAATTCCCTTAATTACAAATGTATCTTCCAAGTGCTTATCGCAAATTTAAATCATATTACATAACATGCTTAACATAAAAAAATGGTTAAAAAAGCATATAATAACACTGAACAATCTAAATTAGCATTCACGGTTCGTCAGATATGATCTAGGTTTAAATTTATTTAGCAATTGTAAAAATCATTCTTTGCGAAATTTTAATAATAAATATTTAAGATTATAATCACCTTCTTAAAAAAGGCAGGAAACAAATAAGGCATAAAATGTTATAGTAGTGGAATTAAAATACTTTACTATCAGATAAACTTGGGAAAAGCACTTCCTTATTATAAAAGAAAGTATCAATGTAAATTATTTGTAAAATTGTAAAAATATTTATTCATAACTTCACGAACAGAAAATTCTGTGCCCTTAGAAGCTTCAAACAAAAACCAGGTGAATTTTTCATGTGACCAAGAATAACAAGAAAACTTAATTTCAATATTTCTAACATGTTTTTTTCATGAATCTCTTCGGAAAGTAAGAGGTGCTCAAAATTAAAGATAGGTTCCCCATGGCGTTAGAAAAGCTATAAAGATATTATAATTGTAGTTTAAATAGTTTTCGAGAATTGCGATTTTTAAAGAATAAAGTAATCGAATTGAATCATTAAATTTACAGTAATAACGAATTAATTTTAGTTATTTGATACAAATATTACAAAAAAAATTAATTTGTGGTCGAAGCAACTAGAAAAGTAAGTCTACGTACACAGCTTATTTGTCAATTGTTTCTCAAGTAATTGTTCATATATTTATTTTGGAAACAATGCTTGAAGTGTCGGGATTTAGACAATAATATCAATTAAAATTTAGACAATAACATCAACAAAATTTATAAACTTAATATTGTCTTGGCCTCTTGTATCAAAACATCCGATACATACGAATCTATCCTTTCCCATTGTTCTGCGTCAGACGACCTGTTATATAGTAGCAATTAAATCTAATATTGGTTTAGGTTTATTTCTAGACGAGGACGCCATTGGGAGATCTCTTTACCTAAAGTATCGGATGACCTACAATTTCGCATTCTATTCCCTTTGAATGTGGAATCTAATTATTCAACACCCCGACCTGACACATGAGACCGAACTAAGCCATGAATATGTATAATTAGTGACATACACTACACAGGGCGATAGATTTTGCCTGAGCTTTTACTTTAATAAGTATTCTTAACTATCTGTCGAGTAATTTCATGGACAGGTAATCTTGTTAGGGTTCCTGTCGTTTGAGGCTAAATCTTCATTAGGACTGAGCTTATTTCTATACAACTGGAAACATGGATAGTGATACATTTGTTTCCTACTCAATTTTACGAGTTCACTTTGCAATATATATTCTTTTACGCCTGTAATTCATGAGATTCTGTACGGAACAAAATTGCTATCCAGCTGCAAAACGTTAAAAAGTAGAGTATTGGATTTCAGTATCGAAAATACACTTCGAAAACTTCAGAATCCACTTTATAAAGTTTAATTAAATTGAAGTCACAGTACAATTTTTCACATGTAATTGGATAAAAAATATCAACAACCGAGTACAGATCTGCTGCTTTAGGCACTATATGAAGTAAACCCCAATCTACAAACTTTGAATTTCGGGGTATATCAAGTTCATAAAATGAAATTCTAGACATTCATCATTGTTAAGGACACGTCCAAATAAATTGATGACCGAGTTTCTGAAGTTTAAAACCGCACCCGTCAAGTTTAATTAAATTCGTGTCATTCTTCCCTTTATAAGCAAGAAGATAGAATACAGACAGGTAATTGTAGAATTGAACAAAAAATATTGTTCTGGATAGAAACGAATTTGTCGTGGTGTAATGGTTAAGAACAAGGGCACAAACCAGTCCCAACCTCGTCCAACTCGATAGCAAGCAATATGATAAAAAAATTCCACTTGAAGTTATGATCTCGAATATCGTCGCCTTTAGTGGGTATTGCTGCAACACATAGGCCAACACTACTGGGTATGCATAATATATATATATATATATATATATATATATATATATATATATATATATATATATATATGAATTAATTTGGAAATATGAACAAACAACACTCTTTTTTGCACTAATTTATTAAATAATAATTTTCACAAACGTTTCGAAACTAGGTTTGTCTCATCATCAGTGTGTTATAATTTAAAATTTAAAATATGGAAACCTAAATTAGCATTATGTATTATCCGTTACAATTCGTTCGATATACGTGTACTGTCTTCTGTCCCACCAACGATCGTCGGTGTCCGAATTCTTTATTCAATTTCAAGTGGCTAGTCACGCAATATCAGATAGGAAAGGAAGGATTAGGGTCCAGTTGAAAAATAGATGTCGTTAGGAAAAAAAATTTAGGTTGAGCATGGAAAAATTTTTGAAAATTTAAAAAAAATGTGTTAGGTATAACTTAGCGACAAATGAATGAGTTTCATTCATTCAATTACATCTAAACAACATTTTTAAAATTTTTGAAAATTTTTTCATGCTATTTCCATACAAAACTTTGATTGAATTGCGCTCTATCTAAACGTTAATATTAAGAGCTAAAACTTTCAGAGAATTGTTTTTTATCTATTTGAAACCATTTGAGCCCCTGGGAGCAAGGAAATTCGAAAATGATCATTTTAAGGACCACCCTAATATATATATATATATAGGCTACACATACAAAAGTAGAGAAGTTGACCGTTGTATTGCCCTATCGAAAAAAAATTGTTTAGGATGGACGTTAGCAAACACAGCCCATAAAACAAGTAGTTTCTAAAAGCTGGTCAAAAACATTAGAAACAGAGATTGAAAGCATTACAAGTTTCTTCAATATGTTCTTTAATTGAACTTGTTCGTGACTCTGCAGCTTTAGCTATAGTATTGCAACTACAGCTACTAGGTTATTTTCCTGACCTGAACAGCTTGATATCAAGAAGTAGTGACATCAGTTTGTACTTAAAAATATACACCAGAATATGATTTTAAGTAAAAATGGCCTCTTGTGCATTTTCTTTGTAGGTAATCTCAAAGATGAAAGAACAACCACATGGTTGCCTTTTCTGTAACAAGCAAGGTCAAAAAGAATCATATCAAAATAGCTTAGAGAGCACTAAAAATAGTTATGATTGTTACTCGAAAATTAAAAAAAAAATTAAAAAATAAAGAGTATATTTCGTCAATGACTTTTTTCCTGTAATTTTATAAAATTTTCTATTGTTTTCAAACTTTGTCATCCCACAAATCCAATATGTTACGTAGTGCGGCATATTACGTAGCTGACAGAAAATGTGCGCCAACCTACATACTACACATTGCAAACTTGTTACTCTACAATTTATGCCAGACGTAGCTAACATTTTGTAATATTTGATATCATTCTCAGTTGGAAACCTCGTATTTTATGTATGTATATTTTACAATATTGTATTTATATAGAGAGTACCGAGAATGACGAAAAACATAAATGGAAGTAGAATTTATATTGCAGCTGCGAGTAGATAGTGAATGTGATCAAAAACACCACTGTGGTTTCAGATGTATTTATACAGTCTGTTTTTATTTAGACGGTTTGCCATTCTAGTTTGTTTTCACTTAACTGCAAAACAGTTCGAAAGTTTAGATATGCCTGAGAATTAAGAAAATAAATTTTTGTCTAGATAATTGAACAGCAATCAACTGATGAGCTGTGGTGTTGATACTTTCAAGCTAGGGAACTGTTTTAGACAAAAAGCAAACCATTGACGTCCTATCTTTATATTTGATAAATTTTTCATTAAAAATTTTCTTATATGTTGATAAATTTTTAACTAAATGCAATGGTATGCTTCAAAGAGCAATTAATACTCGAGTCCTTCAACCTTCGTGATTACAAAACCAGGTGTACCAGGTAAATCCCGTATCTAATTTACAATATAACTTCTACAACAAGTTTATCTGTAATATTTCATTTAAAATTTTATAATAAGTCCATTCTGTCAAATGTTTACCGCACCTGGTACAAGAACTTTGATGTAACCAGCCAACAATTACGAGTGGGTTACAATTATACAAGAGCACTTACATGGATCATACGTAAGTGTTATATGGCTTATGATGGACACATTTAAAACACGATAAATGAATTCAATATGGAACTGAAGTAGGTATATAGGTACATGACACGTGGGAACGAAATATTAATTAGTGTGAAAGGTACTTTTCCTGAAATTCGGAATATGAATGCTTGAGTTTAAATAATATATGAAATCTAATGTATATATTGTAATGAACCAACGCCGACACCAAATAATGTTGTGGCGCTTCCAGCGATGATACCAACAATACTTCGGCTGCTAATAAAGCTGTTATCAATCTGTGGAGGCTGATTAATATAAACAGACGTATATCTTTGATAAATATTTTTTATTTCATGATTTCTTGTACACTTTACAACAACTTCAACAACTGAGAAACTAATCTGAATTTTACAATGTATTAACAATAAATAAGTCGATGTTTTATCCGCATTTTGCGATTTGGAGGAATTTTATCAACGACACGTGTTAGGCTTGCCAAGGATATTGCGCTTGCATTCGTCAGTGTTATCCGATGTACAACCTATGACTCATTGTTAGTGATATATAGAAAACTAGCAAACCGGGCGAACTCCGTTTCACCACCAGATGGTTTCATTTTATGTTACATTTCGTTTGGTGATTAAAAGATGAAGAAAAAATTGCCTACTGTTGAAATGTGTGTTTCCGCTTTTCTGTTGAAACCTTTCTTCAATTTTCTTTGCTATAAACCCCACGGAGTCCGAGACCTTTCCAACGAATGCAAAATCGTCGTAATCGGTTCGTGCATTCTGGAATTATATCGTCAGGAAGGAAACCCGACTTAATTTTATGTAATTGATAATGTATTAACGAATATTTTAAAAATATAAAAAATCTATTTATTTTCTTTATAAAATTCTTTAAATCACACATGCACTGATATAAGGCTAATTATAGCAGAACAAAGCATATGCAACTATGTGTCACTATTTATATCACTGAATGCAACTACCGACTTATAAACAGGATTTATACAAGATTGATTAGCGAAGAACAACAATGAAATAAAATTGAGGATACTGAAATTAAAAATTATAAATTGATTGTAATAAATGATATTCTTCCTGGAACCTTTACCGGTATCTAAATATAATCTTATTAAACGCGACTATCATTTATCCTCTAAACTAATATTTGTAATTATTACATAACTTGATATTATGTACAAGTACTCCTATTGCATGCAATATTGTAAGTACAGTTATAGATATTTGTCAATGCCATTACATAATTCCCTGTTCTTTCAACTAATTCATTGCAAATTTGTTGGAATTACACGTGTTAGAGAAAACAGGTTTGTAGAACTAACATAATTTTATGTCTTACGTCTAACTATATTGCATAAAGAATAGTTTACATAAATATGTTAAATATCCTTCAGAACCGCGACAATAGGAAACGTTATGTAATAGAAACAAATATCGAGATATTAAATTTTATTTGCTTGGAATAATTAGTGTTGTGTTGTGATATTTTTACAACTTGTTTAAAGATGAATTAAATGAACAATACAATATTAGGTATGTATATAAATTTGATTTGATGCATCATCGTAGCTTTTGAATCAATTCTGGTATGATCTACAATGTACCATGAAATAGCTTTGGTTTACTTAAACATGTAAATCGAAATATGTTTCGAAGTGCAAATTTGAATTTCCCGAGCATTTGAAATTTTAATAAAAACAAATATCACATAGAGATAAGCCAACCATCCTTGCCACCAGTTAAGAAGTACCATCATAACTATCATCAAAGGACTCTTGAATCCTAATTGTTTTTAAAATGTGTGCAATATTAAATTTCTAAGTATAGGAAGTATTTCTGCAAATACACGGCGATTTGTTTTTGTTAAGACGTCCAATATCAACAATATGTGTACCAGTAATATATTTATTTGTTCTCCTTAGAAAGGTCAGCCGACACGAGGCCTTCACAGCAATTATTTGCAAAATGCACCGATAAAGATAATTACAAGCAATGCCATTCGTTGCACATTGGAAAAAAATCTTTAGCACATATAGCTGTATTTTTTATATGTATTATTAGAACAACGATCACAACTTTTTAAGTAATAACTATCACTACTGCTTGACATAGAACCTGGGACTTCTGACAGACATCCCATAGCTCTAACCACTAATTCACAGAAGAGCTCGATGGCTTTATATATGTAATTTCCTTAAAAAACAAGTATTACCTAATCCTCAATTGGATCAAGGTCGTGCATAAATTTGAATTCTAATATTTCCGTTTGATTTTTGTGAATTAATAACCATATATGTATATTATGTAACGTTTTCATTATAATTATCGCTCGGTACAAAATAATGATGATAATTAAAAGTGGAACGGCTTCGTATGTAAACATGGATAGATAATAGATTAAATCGGTCAAAACATACATTTATTTTTTTTTTTTTTGAAAAAAATATAAGAAAACATATAATTTTTTTAAGTGTATAAACAGCGTATTGGGGAGTGCGTGGCTCATGTTAAAAACCTTGGCCTTGCATTCCAAGATTCCAGACCTGACATGAAGCAGTAGTGATATCAATTTTTACTTGAAAATAGATACAAAATAGTTTCCAACTAAAAATAGCCCATAAGCACTGCTGACCACAAAAGAAGTTCATAAAAAAAATTGAATAGAGGATGTTGAAATAAAAATAATATTTTAGGAAAATCAGCGTGAATTAGAAAATCAACTAGATTATTATTAAAAAATAGAAAATAATTGTAAGAGACTAAATATACTCATAATGATAATTTGACAATAATGCTAATTTTGTACTTATGCAAATACTGCTGGATTTTGGATTCCAAAAATAATTGTAATAATGGGAAAAATACAAAAAAAAATTTTTTGCTTGTACAGCAAGCAGAACTATATATATATATATATATATATATATATATATATATATATATATGGTAAAATCCGACTATTTTTACATATATGTATTACACCTGGAATATTTTAGGTAAAAAAATATAAAAATGTCGAAAAAAGATTATGTAAAAATTGTGGATATAATGAAAACGGTATGTGTTGTGTGCTTATTGTTCATCCTACACTTCGGTTTTATGTAAGTCATATCGTAATGAATAAGTCTACTTATAAATTGATTATATAAAGATATATATATATATATATATATATATATATATATATCGCATTGTGTACTGTTACATAAAATCCCATTACATCAATGTTTTATTCAGTATTCAGTAACGCTGAACTATTACATAAAATACTTTTATGAATTCATATACATACATCATCAGTCTTATAATAACTATCTACCTACATATATTACAAACACGTCAAATTGAGCAATAGCATGCATACGGTGATTTTCCAAAAAATCCGTATTTCGAAACTGTACCAATATCATAGTGTACATTTTTAGAAAAATTGTTTTCTATTTTTAAATATTGTTGATGTTGTACAGATATCTGTTTCGACGGGTCGATGGCACGTTCGTAAACAAATCCTGTATAAAAGTAGTGGAAAAGACCGTGAGATCTAAACTTTGCTTGTAATAATTAGGTAAGAATAGGTTCCGTTTTCTTCGGGCTTGATGGATGCCTACATGACACCTAGGAGATGAAAGAAATGGTTTGTATACAAATGCGAGGAAATAATAAACTGTTAAGTTTATAGAAGACGCAAGATGACTATTTAAAACATATCAAAACATGGATAATAAAGGCGTTAATGAAAATTATAAGTAAGAAGAAAGGCAATATTAGGATTCAAGAAGATCAGATTTAGTAGGAAAGGAAGAATCAAGAAATCAGTTGTAAAGAGCAAAACAATTAAATAGAATAGTATATAAATAAAATTTATTATAAAATATATACAAGAGCTCTGTACGGATCGGAGACATGGTCTCTAAGAATGGCTGACAAGAACTACTTGGAAAGTTTTAAAATACGGCGCTGGAAGCGGATGGTGAAGATAAAATGGACAGACAAATGAAGCCCTGAGAAGAGTAGGCAAAGAGAAAACTCTATTGAGTACAATCCTGTTAAGAAAAGGAAACTGGATATACAAGAGCTCTGAACAGATCGGAGACATGGACTCTAAGAATAGCTGACAAGAACTACTAGGAAAGTTTTAAAATATGGTGCTGGAAGTGGATGGAAAAGAAAAAGTGGAAAGACAAAAAACAAATGAAGAAGTCTTGAGAGGAGTGGGCGAAGAGAGGACTCTACTGAGTACAATCCTGATAAGAAAAGGAAACTGGATATACAAAAGCTCTGTACAGATCGGAGACATGGACTCTAAGAAAGGCTGACAGGAACTACTTGGGAAAGTTTTGAAATGTGGTGCTGGAGGAGGATGGAGAAGAAAAAGTAGAAAGACAAAATAACAAATGAAGAAGTCCTGAGAAGAGTGGGCGAAGGGAGGTACTAAATCTACTGAACGCAATCCTGAAAAGAAAAGGAAACTGGATCGGACCCCTTCTGCAAAAAGAGTGCCTCCTGCACGAGGGTAAAATAGGAGGAATGAAAGGAATGCAGAAGAAGAAGAATCCAGACTATTGGCGACTTATAAGCCCAAGCACAGGATCAAGAAGCATGAAAGCAGAAGTTCGAAAAGAAAAATACATGAAAAAAAAGATTGAAGGGGAATATTGGTAATAGGAATGATGGACAAGAGGAAAGGTAATCTTTTATTGTGGTTGCTATCACACCATGGACCTGCCTTCGGGCAGACTACCATTTATTATTATTATTATATACAAGATAGTATAGGGTGTATATGAAGATAGTATGGAATATAAAAATAAAATGTTCTAGGTGGCTATAAATGCTCTAATTATAAGTGAGCGAGGTCAATAAAAATAAATGATTTTTTTTTAATATTAAAAAAATTGGGGATGACTGAATAAAATAAGCTTTAAAATAAGAGGAGTAAGTGGTAACTTCTTCAAATAAATTACGAATGAAGCAGGATTTTACATTCATGTATAAAACAATTGTCCATAACAATAAATAAAAACCATTCTATCCAAATAAATTCGCTGAAAGATTATATGACCTTCTTCACAAAAAAATATTTAATTTGATATCCAAATTAATAATACTATCATCCCATAAAGTAGCTGGATGTTATGTTAGACAGAAGAAAGTGGCCCAAAATTATAAACAGAAAATATGTCATCATCCAAATAAATAGACAAGATTGTACAACCTCAAACAACCTATTTAGACTCAAATGAACAGGTTTTATAAAATTAACGTTTTATAAAAACAGCTTTAGTTAGTTGGCAGTGTAATTGTATTAATTAAATTATTATTTTTTATTTTGTAATGGAATATTTATATTGTCTTTCAATTATATGTAAACATTTGGGTGCTATAGGTCAACTCATAAAAAATCATTTGTAGTACATATTATCACTCCAAAAACTAAATGTGTTTATAAGGCAGCTTGAAATTTATATTGAAATAAAAAAATAAGTTTGGAATTGCTTTATATATAATATATAAGGTAAAGCTTTTTCTATTTCAAATAATATGAAATGAACGTAGGTCAAGATCTAAGAGGTGTATATCAAGACAATTTCGTTTATTAAATTAGAATTTTTCAATAATAAAGTTATCAAATATTTTACCATTACACACAATCCTGATTAAATGCGCCTCAATATTTTGATGGAACTTTCCAACACATTTAATACTTTTTTTATTGTATTCAGACAAACATAATTGCAAAATATTACATAAATGGCCAATCTTTTCACTATCATTACTACATAAGTTTGAACAAAATGTCTATAATTCACCTATTTTTATTTCCAAAATAGATCTCCTCTGTACATTATACTGTCAATTACATCACATGTATCAGTTATCTGTGTATAAATTTTTGATTAATTTAGCCCATTTTCCGAGCATTTTATGCAACCGTTCTAATTTTAGTTTATAGATTTGATTTTTAATCATAATCCAAATGTGCTCGCGTTCTGTATTCATACATAAGAGATTCGTTATGTAAATGAACTGATGAAATATTCTTCATTAAACATGAAGTAATAATATGACATAACTGGAATAACAATGATCTCTTGCGGCTGTGTTGAAATTTTAAAACTATATAGTTAGTTGCTCAAAGTATATGCAAAATATATTTTACGTTTTGTATTGTATTTGAGCCTGTTTGTGGTTTAGTGATAACCGAAGGCTTCGAATTGGATACCCACCTACGACAACCTGGTATCAAACAGTAGTGACATTGGTTTTCACTTGAAAATGTAGATCGCATTATATTTGCAAGTGAAAATAGCTTTTCTCCAATTGCTGCCTCAAATTAAAACAGCTCAATGAACTCAAAGAATAAAGGACTGAAGTTCTAATGACCAAAACTGAATTATCTCAAAATCCAAACTCAATTCGTGGAAAAAACCATTTACTTGTATTGAGATGAAGAAATTATTAAATTTTTGGGAAGGCAGGTCTAGCGGTTTCGGAGATCGATTGATAAAAGTAAAATAAAAGCTATTTGGCGGTCAAAAATGATCATTAGACATATGACATGAA
>NW_020537324.1:1197724-1217616 GCF_003426905.1 Ctenocephalides felis | reverse complement strand
GTAGTACATATTATCACTAAAAAACTAAATGTGTTTATAAGGCAGCTGAAATTATATTGAAATAAAAAAATAAGTTTGGAATTGCCTTATATATAATATATAAGGTAAAGCTTTTTCTATTTCAAATAATATGAAATGAACGTAGGTCAAGATCTAAAAGGTGTATATCAAGACAATTTATCAAATATTTTACTATTGTACAATCCTGATTAAATGCGCCTCAATATTTTGATGGAACTTTTCAACACAATTTAATTTTTTTTAATTGTATTCAGACAAACATAATTGCAAAATATTACAATACATAAGTTTGAACAAAATGTCTATAATTCACCTATTTTTATTTCCAAAATAGATCTCCTCTGTACATTATACTGTCTATTACATCACATGTATCAGTTATCTGTGTATAAATTTTTGATTAATTTAGCCCATTTTCCGAGCATTTTATGCAACCGTTCTAATTTTAGTTTATAGATTTGATTTTTAATCATAATCCAAATGTGCTCGCGTTCTGTATTCATACATAAGAGATTCGTTATGTAAATGAACTGATGAAATATTCTTCATTAAACATGAAGTAATAATATGACATAACTGGAATAACAATGATCTCTTGCGGCTGTGTTGAAATTTTAAAAATATATAGTTAGTTGCTCAAAGTATATGCAAAATATATTTTACGTTTTGTATTGTATTTGGGCCTCTTTGTGGCTTCGAATTGAATACCCACCTACGGCAACCTGGTATCAAACAGTAGTGACATTGGTTTTCACTCGAAAATGTAGATCGCATTATATTTGTAAGTGAAAATAGCTTTTCTCGAACATTGCTGCCTCAAATTAAAACAGCTCGAAAAAAACACTTTACTTGTATTGACGAGATGAAGAAATTATTAATTTTTTGAAAATGCAGGTCTAGAGGTTTCGGAGATCGAGTGAAAAAAGTAAAACAAAAGCGATTTGGCGGTCAAAATTGATCAGTAGATATATGGACATCAAATTATCAAATATTTCACAGAGATTTTAATAAGAAGTATAAATTTTGCTTACATTTCTATAGGTTCTGTACCAACGTTTATTCGCTAGTCTGTGAATTGTATTTTTTTCAGTTTTTGAAAAATTTTGAACCTTTTTTAAAAAATGTAGTATTCAGTACGGGAAGTTCCAGCAATTTTCCTTAAGGCACTATGCCATGGACCAGTATAGTTAAATCATTTCTTTGATTTTACTAGAACAATATTTACAATGTACAATGTATTCATTTTTTCACGGTTTTTTGATAAGTTAAATTTGATTAAATACAATGTGAATCATATATATGACTCATTAGTGAACTAATTGTAAAGCATTACTTTTCAGATTTTAGTAGAAGATTCTAATTTAAAAGAAAAAAAATCATATCACAGTTATGCAAGAAGGTTGTAATAATTTATAATAAAATAAATTTGTATTGAACAGATTTTGATATTTATAATGATAGATTCGAAGGAATTAAAAATGCCTTCACATAATAATTATAGTTGATTTTGAACTAGTTTATTACATAACTTTAGAATTATTATGTCTAAAATTGACACAATTATTAATAATGTCCAATGATTCGTCATAGATATCCATATTATGTAAAAGTGTTGCGTGTTAATATCGTGCACGCGTAATTCAAATTACCAGGACAAATACAAAAATAGTATTTCAATTTCAAAACATATTCCAAATCCCTCCATATTCCCCGAATTTCATATTACAATTTGCGTGGCACTTTAAAATGACTCCATGGTTACATCATTATAGTTATGTAATTTTATGATACGCTGGAAATTCAATTAATATTAACAAAATAATTTTCTATCCAGCAACATTTCCAAAAATACTAATCATATAAAAAATCACCGTCGAGAAAATCATTTTGAAAATCTTCGAGTTTAACCAAACAATCGTACGACAAACGCAATTGACGTTTCATAAGCGTCATGTAACGAATGAAAACAAATCATGAAAAATGCAATATTGTGTCGAGTAATAAGTCAATTAAACATACCCAAGTAAGCTGTGAACAAAATAATATTATTTCAAATATTATTAATCCTTTTGAGCACTTAGAAACTATAAAACACAATATTTTATTGTATATGAACTCGCACAACACATCACCCACTGACAGAAATCTTTAAACTGACGTGTGGTGCGGCCGTGCGGCATGTGTAACGCTGTCATGGCTGAAGTGACATAACAACGTGCAAGTGTATGGGTAAAACAGGCTGGCCATATGTAAGAAAAAAAAATACGCGGGAAATATCGATAAGTCGCATAACGGTTAAGAAATTCAATTCAAAGTTGAAGTCCTAGACGGTAATATATTCATAGTTGTAGTAATAGAATGTTTTTAAAGCTAAATGTTGTAAATGAAATAAAAATTGAAGAATGTGTGTAAATGTTATTACAATTGTTATATAAATTATTATACAACCAACTTAAGTCATGGTAACATTAGTTGATTAATGTCCAATCAAGTTTGCAGACTTAAGTCATCGTAATAAAGAGATGCTTTTAATAAGAATAGATTATAAGGAATGTTTGATATATTTGTTAAATAGTATTCAATGCAGTATGAAAAATGACAATTTTTATATTAAAGAACCTACACATTTATAATTGTACAGTTAACTGCTTATTAGTGTTACACGTCAAGCATAAGCTTAATTCTCAAACTTGGTAAGCTTTTCTATTCAGATTAATAATGTTATCTATAATATATTTATTTATGTACCTGATATATTTGTCAATATTCGAGATTGAATTTATTTAAAGCAATGCCGCAAGAAACTATTCATTTTATTTTCATCTGTAACTCGACGCAAAACTTTTTGATATGAGAAACAGTATTCAATAAATTAGATGTATCAACAATATCTAGTGAATCGGTCTGTAAAATCAAACAACTAAATAATTAAATAGTCTCAATACTAAATATTTATTATTCCTTTCAATGACAATATTTTTACATGTTTAAAGTGTAGTTGTAGATTTACACATCAGGAACAAATAAATATTAATTTGAATATAAAAATTATGTTCCAAATATATTTCATTATCATCACAAATACAACAATTACTAGCTGCAGAATATTTGTATATAATTTATACATACAACAGCTTCATAACGATATTTTACATTTCAATTTATTAATTAATCAACAAGCAAAATATAACAATCCATAATAATGCCTTTCCCTGATTTTCATTATGTATTTTATCAATCTGGAAGAAAAGTGAATAAACAAGTAAATTTAGATTTTAAAATAAAGTAAATGTAAAATAAATATCTATACAATGATGAACACTATAATTTTGGAAAATAAATTAATTGCAATTTATTGTACAAAAACAAACCAAAGCATTTGCTCTTCTGCTACAGCCATATTTTCAATGGAAAAGCACTTTTCATCACTTATGTATTGTTCAACTTCGTTCTATATCAAATATTTATCTACAATATAAACTTAACATTTTCAGATTATTACAAGTACACATTTGTACTAAATATCAAATCAACTAATTAGTGAAAAATAAGACAAAAAAATATCTTAAAATTAACCCAAACTGGAATAGTTGTACTTTAGTTCTTTATTTACTTCTAAATCTTAAAGCACAGCTTTAAAAAGGGTTATGAATGAATTGTATCTTCCATAGTGCTTAAATTATAAGGATATAACAATTTTATACATGTATTTATCGATAAAGTGATAACTTTCTTGTAATAAATGAAAACTAACAAACTTAATATTTTCCTACAACTACTTGAAAATGGTAACTACAAATGGTAACATCAATACAGCAAACTGAAAATAAAACACTTTTTAGACTCGATACATATTGGTGATATAAAATTAGAATTAAATATGTACAGATGTAACTTTAAAATGTTAATTTTTGCTCAAACAATTATTTTTCAACAGTAGCACTAAGTCATTGACTATTTCAGATTAGTTATTACATAATCTACAGAAATATTAGAGTAGTATTGTCTATGAATAGTTAAATGTGTTCTTATATCTTCTTAAATTTCATAACAATTACACTTATTATCTACAACTGTAAACATTAATGATCATGGTAATTACAATTTTTGTTGTATACTATATATCTGTTATAATTATTACATTTTTAACATTCTAATTGGTAACTAACAAAAATGAAACTATCATCTACTTGAAAATTTAAATCATTCTGAATATATACTTTTTTTATTGCACAAGATGTGTATGACTATATTATATACAAAATAACTGCAAGCATAATCAATTAAGGTATATGTATCTAAACCATCAAGTTTTTGAACACAAATTAGATGTACAATTTAGGCCGCCATGAAAAATTTGTTCTATTCCAAATTTTAGATCATTTTTTTTTAGAAAATCTCTAATAATTAACTACCAATATAAATTATATATAGCATGAAAAATAATTCAATTACATAAAAATTTAGCAAAGATGTTTATAAAATCTTTGCTTCATTGATTATTGATCTTTTACATTTAAAAAAAAAATCAGTATTTATTTTGACTGTTGAGACAAAATAAACATCGTGAGTGAATTATTTTAGAAGCTATAATATATATTAACTAAATATGTACAGTACAATCAGATTACAGCTTATTTCACAAAAAAATGAGAAATAAAGAATCCACAACCAAATAAAATATGTATAAACAAGATAAAAATATAACTATAAACAAAATATAAATCAAGTTAATCTTGAACATAATTAAATAAACTTTTTGTCAAAAACTACAGTAAAAATAATAAAAACATTTCATATAAATGTAAACAAAATTGATGATCATTGATAATTCTTGTTAAATGTGCTTTTTTAAAGCAAATTTATTTACATATTAAACATCTGTGAATTTTGATAATTTATCTCGTAGCATCATGTTTTCTTTCTTCATTCGCTCAAGCTCTTGGCGAAGACCAATATTCTAGAAGAATAGAAATATATATATGTAGTGGGACATGAATTAATAGTATGTGCATTACTAAAGGAAATAAAGATTTAGCTGCTCTATTACATAAAACTTTCAGAAACAGTTTAGAATAAATCTATAGTAATTGATGTATGTATATGACTAAATTATTCAGATTTGGCAATATTATACCTCCTTCTCCAAGTATCCTGCACGTAAGGCTATTTGATTTTCTTTCATGCGTCGAGCATCTCGAGATCGCTTGGCTGCCATGTTATTCTTTCTCCTCCTAGCCCAATACTTATCATCCTTCAAATTATCAGGTACAAACTAGAAAAAAGATGTACTATAATAAACTGATTACACAGAAAAACAAAGACACAAAAACATACATATATCATTTACACTAAACGATAAAACACGGAAGCAATTCTCTACAGTCAAATGATACCATATTTAAAAATAACCGATAATTGGTAAATTGGATAATATTATAGAACGAGTACAGATTAGTTGTGCAGATGACAACTTGGAATTTTAAAGTCTACAGGCTGACCGGAAAGAACAGAAGTAATCAAAATAATTAAGGCAACAAGTTAAATTTTAAAGTGTGCTAAGGAAAATAGTTCAAATGGAGAAAGTTTGAAATACTTGTTCACTTTAACCACCCAATATAATAAAGTGTTTAATAAAAGAGTATTTAATTTTACTTATATACAGATGGTACGTTCAAACAACTTACTAAAATTTAGTGATACTAATGAAAAACTATAGAATATTTTCTGTAATTTCCAGGTCATCCTATATTTATATATGATACCATGTGCGCAATTACAGCTAGATTTGAAGAGGTTAGAATAGATAGAAAAAAATATTAGATCAATGATATATTTACGTCACTTGTGCTCGCCTGTACCTGCTTTCTACTTTTCTTGATCATAGGTTGAGGCTTTAGTTCTTCATCCGAAAAAGCCCGTGTTCGAGGATCAAAATCTCGCCCAGAAGAAGCCATTGAGAATGCTGGAAAATAAATACTTATTGAAATATTACTGATATACAAAAAAAATTAAACTCAGTCCTTTGATTTATACAGGATTGCAAAAAAATAGATCAGTTTTCTTGTATATTAGCTGTAAATTTTATAATATATCTATCAATTTACTTGAATCAGCTGGAGAAGCAGGATTCATAGTATCCGGGCTCATGCATTCGGAAGGTGAAGGTGATCTTTCAATCTTTGTTAGATGTGTTGGCATACCACTCAAAGGGTGACCTAAAGCCTCAGACCTATGAGATCCTCCTAAGCCACCTAAGTGGCTCATGGACCCCAATCCACCGCTGTGACCCATTCCATCCACAGGGATTCCATTCTCAGAAAGGAACTCATCTAGATCCACATACTGTGAAAGGAAAAAAATAGTATTAAGTAAAATTTGATATTAATCACATACAATAAATATAATATTATAAAATGCAACAAACGTAACATTGCGGACTAGTCAATGAGTATGTATTTAGTTCCATCAAAGCTAATTGGATTATGCCTGATTTATCATCAGAACTTTGTTGAATTATCAGAAGATTCTTATCAGAATAATGTATATAATATTAATAATCACATAAGAATGGTGACCTTCAATAATTCAAAAATCATTTCAAAAGTAATTCAATAAATATTCAGAACCTTAAAGTGTGTTATATCCTCAGGTTTAATCTTTTCACAATCTTTTTGTATTTTAATTTTGATAGTATTTTTAGACCTTGTTGATTGTTTTCTGTTTCTTGTGGATTTTGTACAAGAAGGAATCGCATTATTATTGATATTTGTGGTAGTAGTGTCGTCGTCAGGAAAATCCATTTTTATAATTATATATCATCATTTACTTATATATAATAAAATTAAACTGGCTATCTGCCATATAATCATCATCTATATTAAATATATCACAGCAGTAAATTACTGGTACAGGTTAGCTCATGGCTCTATTGCACGATAAGTGTAAGTAAATAATTTCGTTAAAAAAATTACATTATAATATTTAACCATAAATATTGTAAATAAATAATATGTGATTTGTGTTTTAATAAATTGTTATACATATTTTAAATAAATTTTTCTAAAATAATAAATATTGACATTAATATAAGATGGCGGCGGCTAATGACTAGTAACATCTTCACTCGAAACCAAACAAGGTGCACCAACATGATAATATTTGAGAGGCAAATTTAAAAAAGTTTATGCTTAAGTTTGTAAGTGATTTAAATATCAATTTCTTATAAATGTTTTTTTTTTATAAATTTCAAATTAAGCATATAATTCATCAATTAAGAATTATTTGTTCTCAAAGTTGTATTAAAATGATTTTTAAAAAACATGGATCTTCCAAATGAAAAGAAATGAGTATATGGGTAATTATGTTAATGATTATAATCACCTTGAGATCAGCATCATAGGGTAATGTCTTATCCCATATATTAGGCCCCAGGAAGGCGGCCTGCGCCTCCACATTGCCCCAAAGCCCGCTCTCAGAACAATCGGAGTCCTTATCTTTCGCTGAGGAACCACTATGACTGTCACATTCGCCTTTGCTGCTGCCTGTGCTGTTAGCTGAAGATTTACCTAAAAATAATATATAAAAATTATTTTTGGAATTGAATTGATATTTAACATATTAATAAAAGAACCACACAGGTCTTGGTGTAAATACTGTTTGTGAGTATAACAAAGTTGTAATCAAAATATTTACATTTCATTCAATATTATAGAATTCTAGAATCATTCCATAGATCTTAACAATTCTCTATTTCTGAACTGGTGAACTGTTAAGGTATCACTACTATAGAAATGTATCACGTGCTCGTACACGTGATGAAAATTGATCGCTTGAGCAAAAATAAAGTAGCGCAAATTGCAAGTTAAACTCAAGCTATAAATTGAGGAATAATCATTAACTATTAATAAAATAATACTGTAAACGTAAAATATTTTTTTTGTACCACATATTTAATTATTGCTTTGAAAAATAAACACGAGACTAGTATGTAATTGCAGATTCGCCTTGACTTTGTTCACATTATCTCCAGGCGCCCAACATTGTAAATATAGATACCGGCAGTAAACACAAAGTCAAGAACAAAATCAATATTTTCTTTCCAAATTCAATTATCTTGAACTGAAGACATATTTAATGTAAATAGGAAAAAATATGGAGAACAATTATTAAAAAAGCGATAGTCAACATTTTCACAAGTGCTAATTCAATGCAACTTACAGCAAATAAAATTGAGAACTAATTAAGTTTGGCATATGAATATCTATAAAAAATTACAATAGATAACTTCATTGTACTCCTATGTTTAACATGAGAATTATTGTATATGGATTCAGAATTCAAAATGTCCACAAATCCAAGAAACTGCTCTACAAGGTAGCGATTGAACCAATTTGGACCTATGGAGTTGATCTTTTGGGATGTGCAAGCAAAATCCAAATATAGCAACTCCTAAAACTACGGTCAAAGACTTTAAAACCTGACTTATATTAGAACCATCAGATATAAGAAGATTGAAAAAGAAGCACCCCTTTGATCTAATGCAGTAAAATGGAGTACTCCAGTACTATTACTGAGTTTCTAAAAATCTTATAAAAAGTATTTTCTTTCTGATTGCTATTAAACAAAATTAATCTCAACAATTTAAAAATTGACATCTCACTATAACAAATTCAAACATTTGCAGTAGCTATGAAGTCACATCAATTGAGGATACTCCGACCATCAGGAGGAGATTGAAGAACAAACTACCCACAGAATCAGGGCTTTCATTGGAAAGTTGCCTAATCATGTCATTAATGGAACTTAAAGCTCTATAGTTCAACTAGATCCTAATATGTTTTAGGATCTAATTGCCATTTTATAACATGTAATGAAAAAAAGTAATTGTGCAGTGTGTATTGATATAAGAAAGTTGAAACACAACACATTCTATACTTTATAGATATTTTTCCCAGGATCTTTAACTGTTTTAGAATCAGCGCAAACGAATTCTCATGGTATGTGTACCCTGTTATTCTATTATGTTTTTTTTTATGGATTCTATTCTATTCTCTTCTACTTCCCAGTTAGAGCTATTAGCGCATTCAGATGATGTCACTCGCGCTATTTCACTTTAGATTCGGTCTCTCGGTCCCTCGGATCAACCTTGAACCACCGAACGCTTTGCAGATGAAAAAACTCTAAATAATGCGAACGAAACACCAAAGTCATGGATAGACAGAAAACACAACAAACAGATGATTAATTGAGGTAATAGACACATTCAATAGAAGTACAGGATTCAAAGTATAGCTTCGACTGTGAATATTTTTCCAAAAGCTTTGGAGTTTTAATCGAGTTTCATCCGTCCTCCGCGCCATTGATTTTGCCAATCATTTCAAACAAAGCGTTTTGGATAATCCCTGGATTTTGAATACACAATGCCTGGTCTATCCCTATCCGGCTTTGGAGCGCCGGAAACTACAGTACCAGTTTGATCGCAAAACTACCAGCTGAAAAGGAAGTTCAACTCAAGTGTGAAGGCTACGTTAGCTGCACAAATTAATCGTTCGGCTGAAATTAAGTCTACTCTTATTGTCGCTATTAAATTTAATTTGTGGCTTTGCATGCAAATATATATATATATATATATATATATATATATATATATATATATATATAATTTCTATATCTCGTGTGTACTTTTATACCTTTAATGCAAAGAGGAAATGAGTTATTTGCTAGACACTATGATATACTGCATTTGTTTATTTTTTGCTAGTATTTGTAATAGAGCAAACACATTAATATGGCGTATATATGATAATTCAAAGGCGTACAAAATATATTCAATTTTTCATTCATTTGCAGATATTAGCACATGTTCTCAATTTAGAGCGGTATATAGAGTATTCAGTAGATGTGAGATCACAAAGTAAATATGACATCAAATGATGTAATAGAGTTTTATGCTATTAGTGATGTCATCCACATCACATTTAGCAATATGAAAATGTAAATTGAAAAAGAACATGGACTAGAAAACTTAGACTAATATGATGATCTTTTGTAGATTTGTAGATTTGTAGATTTGTCTAATCTTGAAACTTTTACTAAAAATTGAATAATAGAATTTTCAACATTTCAACAACTATAACGAAGAAAAAATCTCCACTTGATTCAAGTCAATTTTGGGGAGTATTTATATCATTATCATTATCATATGCATGATTCGTCTATCAAATAGAAACTAGTTAGTTGGAAAACGACATTTTTAACATTTCGTATGATGAACTAATTAAAATCCACCACAAATACTTAAAATAAAATCCACTTGCCAATTGATCTAATAATAAGTCAAGATTGATTATTGGTGAAAACTAAATTCATATCATAATTTTATTAATTAAAAGATAACATTTTAATTATATACTATAATCAATGTAATATTGGTTCAATTTGTCTATTGAGTGGAAAATCAGCTTTTGAGTTATATTAACTTTTTGTGCATATTTCTTAGGACAATGTTTTTTGGGCAACTGCATTTGTAATTATCAAAATGTACTGAGTTGGATGTTGTAAACAAACAATACATGTAATAACAATAAAAAAATAATCAAGTTATCAAATTTACAAACGTAGCTATTATTTTGGTTGTAGACTGGTAAATTCAAAATATTTTTTTTAACAGCAATCAAAACCTTTCGTCCTATGAGCTGTTGGGCTGAAACTTCTCCTTACTTCGTATTTTTTAGATGGTAACCCAATGGTTAATCCAATATTTGATGATTTTTGTTATTAGAATTAATTTAATAGGGCTGACTTTTTATTGGTGCAGCAATGCCGGGCAAGGGTTATTTTCACTTGGAAACATATTGCTATCTATATTTCCGAGTGAAAATCGTTGTCACTGCTGCCTGACAACAGGCTGCTTGAAGTGGGTATCGAACCCGGAACCTCTGATTCAGATCCCGGCGCTCTTAACCGCTTACCTAATGAATTTTGAAAAATGAACATCAAAATTTGAATATTTTATATTTTGAACATTTTAATGAAAATCTTACCAAAAAATTTGAACTAAACATATTCATATAAGAATGCTCTTTTAATCTTGAGTATTTTAAAAAGTAAGTTGAGTATTTCGAACATTTAGATTAAGGGCTTATCAAAAAAACTGAATTTAACATATTCATGTAAGTGTGCTCCTCGAAACTTGAATATTTTAATAAAATAGACCCTATATTTGTCAATAACAGGTATTCATATTAAGAATTGATATGTGTCAAAGATGTATACATTTTTGCTAAAATTTATCCCCAGTTCCAAATATTTCCCTCTCCCCGCCCAAATTCATTTAGCACCTGCTCACTAATTTCCAGCACGTCACTGGCCTAGGCCAGTATCTATCTCCCATCGGATAATAATGATGGTCCAACATAGTTATTCTTTACATCAGAGATCCGACACACAGCCGGCAGAAAAAAATCATCATTTGGTGGGGGGCCACAACGCTAATGATTGTGCCAAGGTCATCATTTGCAAATACATAGACGTACACATATAGATAATACGAACACAAGGATACCTCTAAATACACCTTCATACCGGATCGGCAAAAATTATACACATATGCTATGAATTGCAAATACACGTATGCCGGCAATGAAAACATATGCGAGCAGTCGGTTCTTATGGCCGTGTTGGTAAAAAACTAGAAAAGATAGTTTGTATAGCAACATCTGCTCGAATCGGTTTGAAGGACTTGAACGTTGATAGAACATCCAAAAATTAATGGAAGTAATCGTTTATAATTAAAAATTCATTCTTAAAATCATTGTAAGGGATAAGCAATTATACTTATAAATTGGATTTATTATAGACAATTATGAAGATTTTTCTACCATAAACTATATCCAGTGTCTATGCCATAAATGACTAAGTACTTCAGAATTGTCCCCATCAAGTAAAATATATGGAAACCAAGTAGCTGATGACGGGAAAACATGGAAGTGCCAGTACCATGAACACAAAACTGTTTTGTGTTTGTCCTAATAGTAATACACATTTTTCCCGTATCGTAGAAAATTTTCGTTAGATTCATATGACTCTAACTAAAATTTTCTATGATATAGGAAAAATGTGTATCTCAATTAGGTTTCATCAATATTAATTTTAATTTAATATTGAAGGTTGGCCAACAACTTTTGCTATGACATTTCAAGATCTGGACAATTAGCATATTATAATCAATTTAAATTATATTTAATATTTGGTCTTCCTGGACATTGTTGCATCAAATTAAAGTACTTGATCAATATTAGACAAATCCTAGTACTGAAGAGCTACTAAATAAAGAGAAAAATTATCCGGGGTTATAGTTTAATAAAAGCTGTGTAGAGGAGTTTTAGCAGAAAAGCTCATAAAAATATTAAGTTCTCATTAGTCTTTAAAAATTAGGAACAAAAATTGGTCAAATGACTGATTGATCATTATACTGGCACTTCCATGTTTTTCTATCATCAGCTACTTGGTTTCCATATACTTTATTTGATGCCCTCAAATGATGAAAAAAGCTCAACCCTCGCAATGAGATATGTAAAAAATGAAAGTTAATAAATTCGCTGTAAATTTTATTGTCATTTTCAATTCCAATCATAATTCTTAATATAAACATATGAATATATAATGATATTCAAAAACGCTAATGGATTCAATACACTTCCACGTTAGTAATTATTTATAAAACTAGACAAACAATTAAATCATCTCAAAGCATATTCGCAGTTCCCATACAGGTGGGAACATTATGAATTGCATAATTATTAATCATTTCATAAACAACTAATACAGATGATCTGTATTGATTGATGACTTTAATAAGTGTAAGATATTACACGACGAGTCTAAGGGAACGGGGTAATTGATTATTCATGCATCGTTAACTAAGTTTTTGTATGCAAATTCAACGTTAAGCTCAAATAATTATATATTATTAATGTATCGGCATATCGTGACGCTTCTTAGAATTACCACTTTATTATAATTGATGTATTGTTTAATTAGTAACAGATATATCTTAACTATAGGATACGGAGAATAAGAGTTGAAAGGAAAAATTACAAGTTCCATAATAAAAAATGATGAATTTCTTGTATTTATCTTCAACTTTGTTACCACTGTCTCTCAACCAGCAAATCTATTTACATTAGAATCTAATTTATAATTATTTTTCTGAATAAAAAAGTAAATTTTGAAATTTAATGAATATATACAAAATGCCTTAAATATAACAAACCTAAAAAAAATAAATTTTATAATGGCCCTAAACATTTACTTATATCCATTATCATATTACAACTTGAAACTAATTGCTTGCAGATTTTTTTTAAATAAAAATAATCAGAATTGAATGCACTATAACTTATTGTAACTACTATTTCTAAGGTTCATAGTTTTACAAATGCTATTCAGATGCAACCCAACGGTTGTTTTTACTATAGACTCCGCCAAGTAACTTTTTTTAAATAAATGCTATAAAAAACTACTGAATATTTTCTCAATTTTTCTAGTTGAAAGTACATTCCTTCTAATTAATATTGAAAAATATTAAAAAAAAAAACAAAAAAAAACTATGTACATAAAAAATATGTACA
Source organism: Ctenocephalides felis (assembly GCF_003426905.1). Taxonomy (NCBI): domain Eukaryota; kingdom Metazoa; phylum Arthropoda; class Insecta; order Siphonaptera; family Pulicidae; genus Ctenocephalides; species Ctenocephalides felis. Next base: position 1,203,961 of record NW_020537324.1, on the reverse strand, counting down.
AAAAAATATATATATAAAGGGAACCCTGTAATTATAGCATTGCTATATAGAGGCTATTTGCTCTCAGAGAAATATTAGGGTTTAAAAATAAATTTTCAAGAGAAAACTATTAATAATAATACTGCTTGATATCAGAGCAAATCAATGATTGCCTAACTAAGTGAGATTTATATTTTAATTATTTCTTAACTCTATAAGGAGGCAACTCATTAATAGATTTTTCTAATCGTGATATTGCAGCAATGCCCCCCGAAACGCTATTTTTATTAAGAGACATATTCAAGAATTTATTTTCTTGTAAAAACTGATATCACTACTGTTTAATATGAGGGTGTCTAAATCCGCGGACTTGAACCCGGAAATCCTGGTTACGAAACCCAATAGTATCAAATTTCGATAAAAAATACAAATTATAATAGATACAAATTATTGATGGATACATTTATAAACTCTACATAATAAAAATATGAAGAATAAATAAATTATTTGGTTACAAGCGTCTCTATAAAATTTTATTCAAAACTAAGAATATACGAAAGATTTATGGATACATTTTTAAGTTCAACTAAGTAAAAATTATATAAATTTTAATATTAAAATGCCACATATATTTAAATTTTTCAATGCAACCTGAACGATATTTTCCACAGATTCCGTTTCACAAAATTGCTCTACATGGATATGAAATTATAACAAATCTTATATAAAAGTATTTTAAAGAAGAAGACTTCTATCCCTCCAGAATAAATTAAAAGATTTAATTCTTCTTTATAAAAACCCTTGACATTTAAAAATAATTAATATCTGAAATTACATTATATTTATATTTACCTACAATTTGTTCCGGCATTTCTTTGACATTTGTAATATGAACCCTTTACGTAAGACGACTTCAAATGCAAATGCATCAGATCTATTTCATAATTATAAATGAGATGCTATTTATAAAAAATACCATTTAATGCAAGACACATGCAGTCTCCTGATAGTCATTAAGATTGGTAATTAGTAAATTATAAAAACGTGTATTAGTCAACCGTGGAAATAAAAATTTAACTTGCGTGTCCAGCCCTATATCACGTATCTCCATGTACTCTGGTAGCATCTCTCATCGAATCAAGGACAAAAATTCACATACAACTCTAGCTAAAATGCAGGCAAATGTTTGTTGTTGTACCTCGTACACCCACCCATAATAATTGGTAAAATATTCAGTGAATGTCAAGTATTTTCATGTTAAATATCATCATTAAAACACCTACCTATCACACTTTGGTACTTTGTGGGGCCAATTCTCCTTATAGACCGTAACATAAGATTGTTGCGCTCCTATCTTCATATAAAATGGTAATAAAATCTTTCAAAATGCTATGTATTTGCTGTCCTGTTAGAAGATTTAGATATAAAATCTAACTCAGAAAACGCACAACGGCAAAAAAAGAATGTCATAACTGCATCTTTTTCATGTGAATTTATAACATAAGCGTGAAGTTAAGTTCTAAAGGCAAATCGCTTGATTTTACAGCAAATATTTAACAATTTTCACTATGTTACGGTCTATTATACCGGAGTGTTGGCTATTAAATTTGATAGGTCTATTTTTGATTAAGCTTGCATTTTAACTATTTTCTTAAAAGGCAATACCTCTGTTTTACCATTGATTTAATTCAAATACATGCCAATCGCATAAAAATCAGTATTTTTAAAATTCTTTAAGTATTTTTCTAGCTATAAAGGTATACAATAAGTGCTTTTCTTCTAAATCCAAATTTACAGGACTTATTTACTAAGCGTCATGACTCTTAAAAATTTATTAAAAAATAGCATATAATTAAAATGCGGCAACATAAAGCCCTTTTTAAGTACAAAAACTCTATTATGTTTATGTATCATAAAAACTAAACGTTATAGCTTTATTACGCCAAGAGATTCAAACAGCTAAAATCATAAGAGAAAGTATTTTTGGCAATTTTATTCACCATTGGTTTTATAAAAAAAGTTGTTACTGATATTAAACACATCAATTTTATGTATTTTGTTAGTCAAATAGAAGAGACTGGAACGTACATAAAACATGTACATATGCATATATTTATTTTATGCATTGATTGATCTTTGTGTTTAATAAAACAGATCTATAGCTTTGAATTTATAAATTTATGCAGAAAAGTTCCAATAGGTAAAAAATAATTATTCTGATAAAATACACGGAAGATTTATCGATATTATATTATCGAGACATGTAAAACGAGTATTTATGGAGGAACATTAGATTTTAAGCAAAAATTATCTAAAAGAAATATAGTAAAAATATGAAATAGTCGATCTCTATCATCATTCTTAGTTGATAACTATTTTAAATCCGGTTGCCACCAAGGCGCATTCTCACAAGTGTTCAAACCATTATAACATTTAATAGAATAATCTTTAGCATTTATAGATTTATATTATAAATTAGGCAACTTTCAAAAAAAAATTGCTTTTATTGTATTTTTGCAAGCAAAATCAAACGAGAATTTACATGAAAAAATATTAACATAGTACTAGTGACAAAAATTAAACAACTTATGAGAACCTTTCAAAAGTTATTGCAATAAGAATTTGTGAAACATAACCTATAGCAAATGTTCGATTTAATATTAATTATAGTTTAATGAATAGACTAATTGGTGATTAAAAGTTGAGTTTTGGGTCAAGGATATGTAATATATGAACCATTTTGTTCAATGTGCTACTGAATAGTGTCCTTTAATACTATTTAAAATATCCCATCAAAATTTGTGGTAGTTTGAAAAATAATTAATCTCCTACAGATTCATACAGATAATAAATAAAACAAATAAAATAAGCTATTAATTTTACACAATAACCGTATAATAATAAAAGTTTCTCATATATCACTACTGAAATGGTGGATCCCAGAGATGTGTGAAAACTTTAGTCATTATTATAGATAATAAACCCACTAATACTATGATGTAAATAAATGAAAAAAAAACTGCTGATGCTTCCAGCAATCATTCGAGTTAATTAGCCGGATACCTTTTATAAATAAACTTTCGATTTTGATGCTCCAACAGAACAGAAATAATATCTATCCATATTGACAATTTGATTAAAATGTTAATTGGTAAGATAAATATGAATAACAGAAGAAATTTTAATAGATGTAAAAATAGATTTATTGATGAGATTTTATATTTGTAAATACCAATATAGTATAAAATAAAAGTTTTTTGCTTGGGATCGCCTGATGTCAAGTGATAGAGACATTAGAAATATATATTTTAATATATTTGTAAGTTAAATACTCCCTACTTTGCATCAATAAAAAAAAGTTCATCAGTATTGCAGAATTAATAATGAACACATCACAGAGATAGGACAATCGATTAAGTTGTCATCTATGAAACTCGTTAAGTCCTAAATAATATGTTTTTTTTGTTTTATTGTTCTTAGCAAACTATACATACTAGGGTTTGTCGGTTTTCAAAAACCGGTTTTAAAAATCGTTTTTTGGCGAAAATTATGGAATTCGAAAACCGGTTTTTTAGTGAAAAAAGTCGGTTTTCACTGTATAAATTGAAAATGACAAATATAGCCAAATATAAAAGATAGATGAAAGCGTTTTGATTCTTGAAATCATATCGTTTCGATAGCATTTAATATCTTATCAGTCTGCAATGGTTCCCAAAAAGATTCTGTATATAATAATTTAGATTTTTATACCAGTGTATAAAACCCCTTGGTAATTCATGTTGATTTTCAAAATTAGCACCCCTCCTCCACCAAACATCACGTGTATTTTAAGTTACGTAATAAAACTGTAATTTTTTTAAAAATTTTTTGAAAATGTTTGATTGATTTGTTTTGTCAATGCGCTATGTTTCCGCAGAATTACCCCCATAGTCTGTCTACTAAGTAGTAAGTATACATTTATGCTTCTTAACTAAAATTTTTTCACAAGGAAGCTCATATATACAACATCTCACAAGAAATAATAATATTTGAAAATATTTGTGTAATTAATAATTTATTGTGATTACTACTAAATTGGCCCCGCGATTGTCTACCAGTGCGAACGGAATAATTTCGGCAACGCATTAACTGTGAATTTGGGAGTCATTTCACTTTCTTTTTCTACGTCGTTTTCTACAATATAATTTCATCAGTTTATATCTATCTATGTATGAGTATGAATTTATTAAAATAATAATATACGCATGTTTTATCATGGACACGAAATATTTGCCGGAGAAAATCTGCGTCAATCACGTAGCTAAAATTGACGAATGGATAATTATTATTATAGAAGATTGTTGGGTAAATTAATATGATGTGACAGAAAAAAAACTATATAAATAAATCGGTGCATGCTGTAATTAATTAAACCTGTCATAACTTTTACGTAGAAGGAGTTTGTAAATTATATGCCAGTTGGATAGTTGGTATCGATTATTCATGATCGATTCACCTGAACTAATTTATATGGTAAGTAATTTTTTGCCTGAATTAAGAACAAAGTGCTTAATAATAATAATAAAATTGTTTTTTAGAAAGATCCATTATTCATATTTATAACGCGATTTTTTTTAAGTATACATAAAAAATTGATTCATTGCGTTCACTTCCTAACCTATATGTTTCCTTAAATTGATATAATTAATTATTTATTAAATACTATAAATCAAATGAGATGTTTTTTAAAAAAAATAGCAAATTTGAGTTTGAAAATTAAAATCATAAAGCAGAAGAAATGAAACTTTTCTTGGTGTTCGAACAAGAAATGAAATGAAAAATAAATTGGGCACACAAAATGGACAAAGAAATTTGTTGGAAATAATTCTATGAAAAAATGGATAGGAATAATTTCATAAAAAGCAGAAAAAATTTCTGAGATGACCATTGATGATTAAAAAATTAAAAAATTAAAAACAAATTATGAATTTATTAAAAAAACAATAAAGATCAGTTTGAAATTATAACATGAGACGCTAAGTTACTTGTAATAAAAACTAGACTAAATAAATGAGATACAAAATATTGCACATATGAGTGTTTCAGTGAACACTTGATTATCTCTAATTTATAAAAAATCTTAATCATAAAATCTAAATTTTAAACTTGAACTGAATTGGTCAACAATATGGCTAAGATGTTTCGAAACTATTTTATCAGTTCTTACAAAACTGTGAATTTGATTGCTGATTTTTTACAATTTTGGACAGCTTTTCCTATTGAAAGAGGAACAAACTAATAATATTACTATTTTACTATTAACCTAAAGTCCTATATCATAATATACAATTATTTTTCTAAATACTTCTAATCGGTCAAAGGGCGAAACATTCGATGAGAAATCCAATCCAGCAAATCGCAAAAACAGGTTCTGAAAATTGTATATTCCATCGAGTACCTATCATAATCTTACTAGTAGCAGTATATTAAATATAGATAGCTATAATAAATATTATAAGTAGACGTGAAATTATACAAAGTACTGAAATGATTGATACACGAAGCAAGTTAATATATGACAAATAAACTGCGTATTTATATTATATTTACCATAACTATTCTGCCAGGATAATTGTGTGCATGTTCAGAATGTATGTCAAGATGATTTAAATAATCCGAAATAACTTTTATAACAAATACTCACGTCCCGTTTGTTTTATATTGAAAAGCAACTGATATGGAGATTCAATTTTATACATAAAGTAATAACCTCTATAGGATTTCAAGTAATTGTTTTCACGATCTCCAAAATTATTACACAGAAACCGAATCTTTCTTTCACACTATAAGAGAAATAAAAATTGGCTCAAAAGTACTCGCTTTGTTCTTATCACAATTCTTTACTCATTGTTCTTATATGGTTTTTTTTTGATTGTACAACTTATTACTGAAGTGATATGAATACCTAAAAGCTTATAATAATAGCGGAAAGATGAGAAATTGAATTATGAGAATTTTTAATTTTTTAATCATGGCAATTTTAATGTACCAGGCATTGTTACCGAATCTCATCATAAAATCGTTCAGAATAATTTGATACCTTTTATAAACGTTACAAAACGTATAATGGGTAAAGTTTTATGAATAGTTTCATAAATTTTTCTACTGTAGCATATATTTGCAACTAACCACATATAATAATGGATATATTAGTAGTACATTTTGTAAAAATATGCAAAATAACATTAAAAGGCGAAGAAAAATGTATAAATTCACAAA